>NW_007235133.1:0-37154 GCF_000164805.1 Carlito syrichta | reverse complement strand
TCATGGATGTGTCTCCACTGGGGTGGGCACCACACCACTCACCTCAATCCACAGGGTGGACCTGCTCACTCCTCCCAGGGGCTACCCCAGGGTAAGGAAGTTTGGGAATCTCAAAACTTCAGGGGGGCAAGGACTACAGGACCCCTCATGCCTGTCTCCTTGTCACTCAGTGAGGCCAAGATGGGAAAATGGCCAGCGGAAGGCTGGACACCATAGCAAGTCCCCACCTTGACCCCAAGCAAAACCCTGAAAACCTTGGATGAGGGCAAGCATCGGCAGGAGGATTGCCTCCAGTCCAGAGTTCAAGACAAGGCAGCAAGAGCAGGATATCTACCAAATGGAAAGCCTGTGATTGCAGCAGTTTGGGAGACCCAGGCCGAGAGGATGGCCTGAGTTGGGTGGTTTGAGAGCAGCCTGGGAAACCTACTGAGGAAAGAAAAGAAAGAAAGAAAGAAAGAATGAAGGAAGGAAGGAAGGAAGGAAGGAAGGAAGGAAGGAAGGAAGGAGGGAAAGAAAGCAAAAAGAAAGAAAGAAGTCCATTCTTCAGAAAACCTTCTGCCCTCAGTCCTTCCCCCCTCCAACCTCAATGTGAGGGTATCCCAAGCTCGTCACTTTCCAGCCCCAACTCTCCCCAATGGCTGCCCTTGCTTCGGTGCAGGAGTTCCTGAGTCTCCATGCCCAGGTTCCTGCCAGCCCTCCTCTCTGAGGTGAGAAATGTGCACCCAGCTGGCCGACCATCTGACTCTGCAACATGGACCTTCCACCAAGAAAGGCCAGGGACTCATCCCTCACCCAGAGTCATCTCTCCTGCCCAATCCCATTTTTACAAACTCTAAAGCCAGACGATCTGTGAACACACCACATGCAGTTAAGAATCTGTGTACGATTCTCGTGTTTTTGGAGACAGGGTCTGGCTCTGTGGCTCAGGCTGGGGCCCAGGACACAACTGGCATTCACCACAACCTAGATATCGCAGGCTCTGGCAATCCACCCCCCTGAGCCTTTGGAGTGGCTGGGATGATGGACACCTCAACACAAGACCACCTGTTTGGATGGGTGTGGAGACAGGGTTTCCCTGCGTAGCCTGGGCTGGCCTTGGCTCCTGAACTCCAACCATCCTCTTGCCTCGACCTCCCAGAGTGCTGGATTTCCAGGCATGGGCTGCCATGCCAGGGCTTCTGGTTCATTTTTGATGAAGGATCACAGCTGGGCTCGGGGGGTCAGCCTTGTCATCCCAGGGCTTTTTGAGGCTGAGACCACCAACCAATCTGAGCTAGAGGGCCGAGAACCACCCAGGCACCTTGAAGAGACCTCATCACTACCCTCAATCCCAAATGAGCTGGGCGTGGTGGGGTGTGCCTGTTATTCTGCCTCCTCAGAAGGTGGGGAAAGGCTCGCCAGAGCCTTGCGAGCCATAGCTGTGGTGACTGGGAGTGAGCCACCACCCTCCAGTTTGGGTGATGGAGCTAAATTCCGACTCAAAGAAAAAAAAGGAAAAAAAAAGGAGAGCATCCATTTCTCTTTGAAGTTGGAATCATCATGAACCGACAGAGATCATTTGGGAAGGAGGATCCAGCCTTGGGCCTAGAGTTCTCAAAAATCGGATCTGTACACAACTGGACTGTGGTTTTGTGAGGCCGAGCCTGGGGCTGTTTGAGCCTGGGAGAAAAGACTAGCCAGTGCCATGTAGCGAGACCTCATTGCTACATAGTAAACAAACTCTGGAGTCACGTGTGGTGGCACTTGCAGTCCTGGATACACAGAATGTGGTGGCACCCGTCACGGGGCATTCCTTTGCATCATACCCATCGACCAAACATGCGAGTCCAGACCAGGAACCATAGCTCACAGCCATCAGACCTGCACCCTTGTAGGCCGAGGTGGGAGGTAGCCTGAGCCCAGGGTTTGAAGACCAGCCCAATGTGTCCAGACCTTGTCTCAGCAAGAGGTCACCAAAATCGAGTCAGGCATAGTGGCACCCTGAGTCTCAGCTGCTCAGGAGCCGAGTGGGAGGAGCCCATGAGCCACACAAGTCGAGGCCCTGGGAAAAACGATTATGCCACTGAGCCCCAGCCTAGCCATTGGAAATGAAGGTGACAAAGAAGACACCTTCCACATGCGTCCTCCCATTAAAAGGTCCGTGTGGGCAGGGGACAATGAAGTGATCGATAGAGGAAGCCCTAACCCTGCCTGAAAGTGGCACCAATCCCATTTATCCTGGCCCTAAATCCAGTCGTCCTGTGAACACACCCACATGCAGTTGAGAATCTGTGTAAGATTCAAATGATTTTGGAGTGAGGGTCTGGCTCTTTTGCCCAGACTGGGGCCCAGGGACATGACCATCATTCACCACTGGCTTCAAAATTGCAAGCTCCAGCAATCCTCCCAGCTCTGACTCCAGAGTGGCCAGAATGGACGTGCTCCTCGACCCCAGACCCCTGTTGGGATGGGTATGGAGATGGAGACTCCCTGCATGGTCATGGCTGGTTTGGGGCCTTGGTCTCCAGCCATCCTCCCGTCCCAGACTCACAGAATGCTGGATTCCAGGCACGGGCTGCCACGCCAGACCTTCTGTTTCATTTTCAACAAAGGATCGAGGCCCGGCTCGGGAGTTCAGCCTCTTCATCCCATTGCTTTGCAAGGACAAGGCCAGCAGCTGACCTGAGCCTGCAGGCCAAGACCCTCCTGCACACCTCAGAGAGCCCTTGTCTCTACCGTCCATCCCAAATGAGCTGGGCATGGTGGTATGTGCGTGTCCTTCTGGATCCCTGGAAGACAGGGGTAAGGCTCGCTTCAGCCTGGTGTGCCAAGGCTGTGGTAGCCGGGAGCAAGCCACCACCCTCCAGCTTGGGCAATGGAGTGGGACTCTAACTCAAAGAAAAAAAGGAAAAAAGAAAAAAAAAGAAGAGAATCCATTTGTGTATGGAGTTGGGATCATCGTGAACAGACAGAGATCATTTGGGCAGAAGGCCCCAGGCTTCAGCCCAGCATTCCTGAAAGACAGTGGATTGGCAGAAAATTGGGCTGTGGCTTTGGGAGGCCAAGGCAGGGAACTGCTGGAGCCCAGGAGTTCAAGACCAGCCTGGCCACGTGGTGAGACCTCATCGCTCTCCATAACGCAAACAGTAGAGTTGCGTGTGTTGTCACACACGGTTCCGGCTACACAGGATACAGTGGCCTCCATCCAGGAGTGTTCCTTGACATCACCCCTGCAGACAGAACATGCGAGTCCAGGCCAGGCACCATGGCTTACAGTCATCAGCCCTGAACCTTGGTAGGACGATGTGGGAGGCTGCCTGAGCCCAGGGGTTGGAGACCAGCCTGGGTGATGTAGGCAAACCTTGTCTCGGCGAGAGGTTTCCAAAATCGAGTCAGGTATGGTGGCCCCCATAGTCCCAGCTGCCTGGGACCAGAGGAGTGAGGACATCCTGAGCCCCACAGAACGAGGTCCAGGGAGCCATGATCATGCCACCACAACCCAGCCTGGCTGACAGAGACTCTGGTGACAATAAAGACACCTCCCACATGCATCATGATGGAAGTCCATGGCTCCCAAGGGAAACGTCTGTGTGAGCAGGGGATAATGGAGTGATCAGGACAGGAAGGGACCTTATCCCCACCCAAAGGCGACAGACAGGGTGTCCAGATCCTGGGCTTGCTGCGACTTTGCTAGACTGCCTTGATTGTGCTGTGCCCAATGTCTGCCCTAGCTCAGGGCTTTCTATTCCATGAGCTCACGCATGTCTTTGCTGTGGGTCATGAGTGTGGAAGGTGGAGGCAGACCTTCTGGGTTGCATTGCTGAAGGCTTGGGAGGGACGTCCCCAGTGGCCACCTTTGAAACCTCCCACAAAAGCCCAGAAACTGCCTTTTCTTCTCCCATCCCTGAGGGTGACACCTTGCACTGTGTAGAATGTGTGGTGGTGGTGTTAATTTTTATTTAGAGTCAGAATCCCACTCTGTCACCCAGGACAGAGTGCAGGGGCATGCTCACAGCCATGTAGAACTCCACCTGCTGGGCTCAGGCGATCCCCCTGCCTCAGCCCCCAGAGTGGCTGAAAAAACAGGCCTGCACCATCCCACCTGGCTAATCTTTGGATTTATATTTGATGGCTGAGACATGGTCTCACCCCATGTCCCAGGCTGGTGTTGAACCTGCCAAATAATTTCATTCACTTGCCTGGGCTTCCGAAGGACCAGGATGCCAGGGTAAGCCCCTGAGGCCAGCCTGTGGTTGTGGTAGTGGTGGTGGTTGGTATTATTTTTCTGAGTCGGAGTACTGCTCTGCTCACACAGGCCGGAGCACAGGGGCCCACTCGTGGCCACAGTGGCCTCAGCTGTCTAGGATCCGGCTGGAATGCAGTCTCCTGAGTGGCTGGAATGACAGGCTTGTGCCACCATGCTGGGCTCATTTTTTTGACATCATATAGAAGTACAGTCTTGGTAAGGAGCCCAGGTTTGTCTCGATCCCGGGGGCTCAGTTCATCTTCTCACCTCGGCCTCCAAGAGTGCTGGGATGACAGGTGTGATCTCTGCGCCTGGTCTCCACACCCGTCTTGGGGCCCCACCATGAGGTCCGCTGCCGTCGATGACCAAGGACCCCAGAGAGGACAGCCAAAATCACCCACAAGACCCTCCCTGGGGGAGGGCCTGGCTCAGGGGTGTGTCTCTGCTGGGGTGCCACCCCTCTGCCCACTTCATTCTCCAGGGTGGAACCGCAAGCATCCCCCAGGTGCCACCTCAGAGAAAGGGAGGGTATGATTCTGAAACCTTCAAGGGAGCAGGGACAGTTGGGCGACTCATCCCTGTCTCCTTGGCACTCAGGGAGACCGAGATGGGATGATAGCTGGAACCCATAAGCTTGAGACCAGGCTGGTCACCATAGCAAGCCCCCACCAAGACCCCAAGCAAAACGCAGAAAACATTGGCTGAGGGCCTCAGCAGGAGGATCACCTGTGGTCCAAAGTTCAAGACCAGGCAGGAAGACCAGGATGTCGACCAAATGGAAAGTCGGTGATCACAGCAGTTTGGGAGGCCTAAGCCGAGAGGATGGCCAGAGTTGGGTGGTTTGAAAGCAGCCTGGGCAACCTAACGAGGAAGGAAAAGAAGCAAAGAAAGAAATTCATTCTTCTGCAAATGTCTGCCCTCTGTCCTTCCCCCAACACTCCCCTTCACATATGAGGGTCTCCAAAACTTGACACCTTCCTGCCCCAACCTCCCCATATGTCTTCCCCCACTTTGGTGCAGGATTTCCCAAGGATCCCTGGTCGGGTTCCTGCCAGTTCTCCTCTCCAAGGTGTGAAATGTGCCCCAGGCAGGCCGACCCTGCAACTCAACAATGAGGACCTTCGGCCAAGAAAGCCAAGGACACATCTTTCACCTGGGGACATTTCTTCTCCCCAATCCTGTTTTTCCTGGTTCTAATGCCAGTCTCGCAGTGAAGACACCATGCACAGCTGACAATCTATGTATGACTCTGATGTTTTTGGAGACAGGTTCTGGCTCTGTGGCCCAGGCTGTGTAGTGGGACACAACCGTCGTTTACCACCAGCATCGAAATTGTGGGATCCAGTGATCATCCTTCATCAACCTCCGGAGTGGCCAGGACAACGGGCACCTCAAGCCCCAATGCCCTGTTTGGAAAAGTATGGAGAAGGGGTCTCCCTCGTGACCCGGGCTCCTGGGTTGCAGCCATCCTCCCACCTCAACCTTCAAGGCCACTGGGATTTCAAGCAAAGGCTGCCTCGCCAGGTCTTCAGTTTTGTTTTTGACTAAGGATCGAGGCCAGGCTCTTGGGTTCAGCCTCATCATTCCAGTGCTTTGGGAGGTTGAGGCCAGTGGCTGACCTGAACCCGTGGACTGAGACCTGCCTGGGCACTTCGACAAGACTTCTCCTCTACCTCCATCCCAAACGAGCAGGGCATGGTGGCGTGGGTCTGTTGTTCCGGCTCCTAGGAAGGCCAGAGAAAGGTTCACTGGAGTCTAGTGTGCCGAAGTTGTGGTAGCTGGGAGTGAGGCACAACCCTCCAGCCTGGGCGACAGAGTGAGACTCCTATTCAAAGAAAAATGTAAAAGGAAAAAAAAAGAAGAACATCCATTTGTGTATGGAATTGGGATCATCATGAACAGACAGAGATCATTTGGGAAGGATGCTCCAGCCTTGGGCCTAATGTTCCCGAAATATGGTGGAATGGCAGAAAATCAGACTGTGGCTTTGGGAGGCCGAGGTGGAGGAATGCTGGAGCCTGGGAGTTGGAGACCAGCCTGGGACACTTAGCAGGACCTCATCAATTTCCATAATGGAAACACTGGGATCACGCATGGTGCCGTCCGCAGTCCTGGCTATACAGGATGTGGTGGCCTCCATCCGGGGACATTCCTTTGCATTGCCCCTGCTGACAGAACATGCAAGTCCAGGCCAGGCACCGTGGCTCATGGCCATAAGCACTGCACCCTGTGAGGCTGAAACAGGAAGCTGCCTGAGTCCAGGGTTTGGAGACCTACCCTGCAATGTGGCCAGACCTCATCTCGATGAAAGGCCCCCAAAATCGTGTCAGGCATGGTCGTCCCTGGAGTCCCGGCTGCTTGGGACAGAGCCAGGAGGACCTCTCATGCCTTGCATGTTGAGGCCCGGGAGCCACGATCATGCCGCTGCACCCAGCCCAGGTGACAGAGACACTGGCACCCAAAAAGATGCTTCACACTTGTGTCACAACCTACGTCCACTGCTCTCCAGGGAAAGGTCTGCATGGGCAGGGGAAGATGGAGGGATCAGGAGAGAAAGGGGCTCTCCCCCTGCCTGAAGTTGGCAGACTGGGCACCCGGATCCTGGGCTGGTCGTGGCATTTTCGGACCGCCTTTATTGCTCTGTGTCCAATGGCCACCCTAGCTCGGGGCCGTCTGTTCCATGACCTCACACATGTCTTTGTTGTAGGGTATGAGTGTGGATGGTGGAGGCATGCCTTCTGGGGCGTGTGACCAAAGGCAGGGATGGATGTGCTCAGTGGCTCTTTTGAAACCTCCCAGGAATCACAGGCCAGAACCTTCCTTTTCGTCTCCCATCCCTGAGGGTGACTCCTCATGCTGAGTGGCAGGGGTGGTTGTGGTGATGGTGATGGTAATTATTATTTGGAGTGTAAATACCATGCTGTCTCCAAGAGTGGATCACAGGGGCACACATAAGACCACTGTGGACTCCATCTGCTGGGCTCAGGCAATCCTCTTGCCTCAGCCCCTCGAGTAGCTGTAACCACAGGTCTCTGCTACCACACCTGGCTAATATTTGTATTTATTTTTGATGGCAGAGACAAGGTCTCTCCCTGTGTCCTGGACTAGTGTTGAACCCACAGGCCCAGGCTGTCCACTCACCTGGGCCTCCAAAGGCCAGGATGCTAGGCTGAGCCCCTGAGCCTGGCCTGTGGTAGTGATGGTGGTATTGGATGTTATTATTATTCTGAGACGGAGTCCTGCTCTGTCCCCAGGCCAGAGCACAGAGGCCTGCTCTTGGCCATCACTGGCTCCACCACCTCATTCCCAGTGATCCTCAAGTCTTGACCTCCCGAGTGAGAATGACAGGTGTGTGCCACCACACTTGGTTCATTTTTTTGCCTTCTTCTAGAGATAAGATCTTGTCAAAGTCCCTGGGCTAGTCTCAAAGCTGGGTCTCAGGACTTCTTCTAGCCTCAGCCACCAAGAGCGCCGGCATGACCAGCATAAACCCCCACTCTGGGCCTCTAAATACCTCTCAGGGCACCACCGTGAGGCCCACTCCCTTCCAACAACCTGGGACCCCAGAGAGTGTTGCCGGATTTGCCCGCCGAGCCCTCCCTGTGGGGAGTGCCTGGTGCAGGGGCATGTCTCCACCAGGGCGCCTACTTTTCTGCCTGCCTTCTTTCCCTGGGTGAACCCACTCGCTCCACCCAGAGGCTGCTTCAGGGAAAGGGAGGGTGTGACTCTCAAACCTTTGGGGGGGCCGGGAAGGATGAGCGACTCAGTACTGTCTCTTCAGCACTAGGGGAGGCCAAGACAGAAAGGTGGTTCAAACCTGGGAGCTTGAGAACAGGCTGGACACCATGGCAAGCCACCACCTCGACCACAAGTAAAACCCAGAAAACCTTGGGTGAGGCAGGACTTGCCGTGAAAATCGCCTCTGGCTCAGAGTTCAAGACCAGGCAAGAAGTCTAGGATGTCAACGAAATAGAAAACCTGTGATAGCAGCAGTTTGGGAGGCCTAGGCTGAAAGGATGGCCCGAGTTGGGCAGTTTGAGAACAGCCTGGGCAACCTAGTGAGGAAAGAAAAAAGAAAAAAAGAAAGAAAGATAGAAAGAAAGATAGAAAGAAAGAAAGAAAGAAAGAAAGAAAGAAAGAAAGAAAGAAAGAAAGAAAGAAATCCATTCTCCTGCAAACCTTCTGCCCTCAGTTCATGCCCCCACCCCCTCAAAAGTGAGGGTCCTCCAAACTCGGCACCTTCCAGTTCCAACTGCCCCAATGACTGCCCACACTTTGGTATGGAATTTCCAGAGGCTCCCTGGCTGGTTTTGTGCTGGCTCTCCTCTCTGAGGGGAGAAATGTGCCCCAGGCTGGCCAACACTCTGATTCGGCAATGAGGACCTTCTGCCAAGAAAGGCCAGGGACACATCCCTCACCTGGGGCCATTTCTTCCCCCCAATCCCATTTTTCATGGCTCTAAAGCCAGTCGGCCTGTGAACACACTATGCACTGTTGAGTATCTGTGTACAATTCTGTAGTTTTCGAGACAGGTTCTGGCTCTGTGGCCCAGGCTGGGCCCCTGGGACACGACCGTTATTCACCACCAGCCTCCAAATCATGGGCCCTGGCATTCTTCCCACCTCAGCCTCCAGAATGTCAGGAACAAGGGGCACCACTACCCCAGATCCACTGTTTGTATGGGTGTGGAGAAAGGGACTCCCTGCATGGACTGGATTGGCCTTGGGATCCTGGGCTTCAGCAATCCACTTGCCTCGGCCTCCCTGAGTTCTGGGACCTCTTTGGTCCCCAGAACACAAGTACTGGAGTCGTGTGTGGTGGCGTTTGCAGTCCTGTTTACATGGGATGCAGTGGCCTCCATCCTGGGACATTCCTTTGCATCACCCCTGCCGACAGAACGTGCAAGTTCAGGTCAGACACCATGGCTAACGGACGTCAATTCCCACCCTGGGAGGCCAATGCGGGATGCTGCCTGAGCCCAGGTCTCATAGACCAGCCCAGGTGACCAGGCCAGACCTCATCTTTGCAAGAGGTCCCCATAATTGAGTCAGGTGTGGTGACCCCCAGAGTCCCAGCACCTCTGGGGATGAGGTGGGAATACCACCTGAGCCCCATAGTTTGAGGCCCCAGGAGCTACAATCATTCCACCGCACCCCAGCCACAGTAACAGAGACTCCGGTGACAAAAAAGCCTCCCATGTGCATGATAACTGGCCTCCACAGCTCCCCAGCGAAAGGTCCACATGGGTTGGGGATGATGAAGTTATCTGGATAAGAAGCCACCCATGACTGAAGGTGGCAGACAGGGCGACCAGAACCTGGGCTGGCAGCAGCATTGCCAGACCGCCTTGATTGCTCTATACCCGATGGTCGCCCTAGTTCTGGGCCATCCTTTCCTTAAGCTCACACAATATCTTTGCTGTTTGGCACACATGTGGAGGGTGGAGGCAGGCCTTCTGGGGAACGTGGCTGAAGGCACGGGACAGACGTGCCTCGTGGTCACCCTTGAAATCTTTTGCAAATGACAGGCCGGAAAATGCCTTTTCGTCTCCCATCCATGAGGGTGATTTCTCAAGCTGGGAGGCAGTGGTGGTGGTGGTGGTGATCATTATTATTATTTAGAGTTGAAATTCCACTCTCTCACCCAGGCCGGATCACATGGGCACGCTCACAGCCACCACAGAAAGATGATGGATTGGCAGACAATCAAGCTGTGGCTTTGGGAGGCCGAGGCAGGGGACCACTGGAGCCCAGGAGTTCCAGAGTAGCATGGGCCATGTAGTGAGACCACTTCTCACCCCAGAACACAAACACTGAAGTCACACGTGGTGGCTCCCGTGGTCCCAGGTTCATGGGATGCAGTGGCCTCAGCCTCGGTGCATTTTTTTGCATCATGCTGCCGACAGACTGTGCAAATCCAGGCCAGGCACCGTGGCTCACAGCCCTCAGCCCTGTGACCTGCGAGGCCGAGGTGGGAGCCTGCCTGAGCTCCGGGTTCAGAGACCATTTTGGGTGACACAACCTGACATCATCTCGGCAAGAGGTCCCTAAAATCGAGTCAGTCATGGTGGCCCCCAGAGCCCTTCCTGCTTGGGGACCAAGGCGGGAGGACCAACTTAGCCCAGCATGTTGATGCCACTGGAGCCACTATCATGCCGCTGCTTCCAGCCTGGTCGATGGAGATTTCTGTGACAAAAAATATACCTACCACGTGTGTCAAGGCAGCCACCCACTGCTCCCATGGGAAAGGTTTGTGTGGTTGTGGACGATGGAGTGATTGGGAGAGGAAGGGGACCTACCCCCGTCCGATGATGGCAGACAGGTTGACTGGAACCTGGGCTGGCCGCAGCATTGCCAGACCACCTTGATTGCTCTGTGCTTGATGGCTGCCCTAACTTGGGGACATCTGTTCTGTGAACTCACACACGTCTTTGCTGTGGGGCACAAGTGTGGAGGATGGAGGTCGATCTTCTCAGTCCCATGGCCAAAGGCACAGGATGGAGGTACCCAGTGGCCACCTTTAAATTCTCCCATAAATGACAGTCTGGAAAGTGCCTTTTCCTCTCCCATCCCTGAGGGTGACTCCTCACGCTGTGTGTCAGGGGTGGTGGTGGTGGAGGTGGTAGTGATTATTATTATTTGGCATCGAAATCACACTATGTCACCCAGGCCATAGTGCAGGGGCATGCTCTTGGCCACTGAGACCTCCACACTGATGGCAAATGCAGACACCACTTGACGGGCTCAGGCGATCTTCCCGCTTTCATCCCCTGAGTGACTGGAACCACAGGTGTGCACCATATCACCCAGCTAATCTTTGGATTTATTTTGTTGGTCGAGATGAGGTCTAGTCCTGTGTCCTGGGCTGGTGCCAAATCCGCAGGGTCAGGATGTCCATTTACCTGAGACTCTGAAGGGCCTGGATGCCAGGAATAACCTCAGAGACCAGTCTGTCATTGTGGTGTTGTTGGTGGTTGGTATTATTATTCTGAGTCAGAGTCCCATTCTGTTGCCCAGTCCAGAGCACAGGCACCCACTCTTGGCCACCGAGGCCTCCACTGGTTGGGCTTGGGCAATCATTCCACTGCAGCCTCCCCAGGGAGGACTCACTCCCAGGAGCTGCCTCAGTAAAAGGGAGGGCATGACTCTCAAACCTCCAGGGGGGCAAGGATGGCTGGGTGACTCATGCTTGTTTCTTCGGCACTCAGGGAGGCTGAGATGGATAGATGGCCAGAGGCTGGGAACTCGAGACAAGGCAGGACACCATAGCAAGCCCCACTTTGCCCCTAAGCAAAACCCTGGATGTGGTTGGAACATCCAGTGTGAGCTACCATGCTCGGCTCATTTTCTTGGCTTCCTGTAGAGACAAGTTCTCACCAAGGTGCCTGGGCTGGTCTCAAACCAGGGATTTCAGGCCATCCTCTCACCTTGTCCTCACAGTGCACTGGGATGACAGGCCTGAACCCCCGTGCCTGGCCACCACACCCCTCTCTGGGCCCCACCACAAAGTCTGCTCCCTTCCAATGTCCCAGAAAACCAGAGAGGTCAGCCTAAGCTGACTGCTGGGCCCTACCCAGTGGGATCACATGGTGCAGGGGCGTGTCCCTACCAGGTCGCCCACCCCTCCACCGACCTCATTCCCCAGGGAGGACTCACTCCCAGGTGCTGCCTCAGGAAAAGGGAGGGCATGACTCTCAAACCTCCAGTGGGGGCAGGGATGGCTGGGTGACTCATGCCTGTCTCCTTGGCACTCAGGGAGGCTGAGATGGATAGATGACCAGAGCCTGGGAACTCGAGACAAGGCAGGACACCACAGCAAGCCCCACTTCGCCCCTAAGCTAAACCAAGAAAACCTTGGGTGAGGGCAGGCCTCAGCAGGAGGATTGCCTGCGGCCCATAGTTCAAGACCAGGCAGGAAGATCAGGATTTGACCAAATGGATAGCCTGTGATCACAGAAGTTTGAGAGGCCCAAGCTGAGAGGATACCCCAAGTTGGGCAGTTTGAGAGCAGCCTGGGCAACCTAGTGAGGAAAGAAAACAAAGAAAGAAAGAACTAAAGAAAGAAATCCATTCTTCTGCATAGCTTCTGGCCTCTGTCCTTCATCCTGCCCCTCCAACATGTGATTGTCCCCCAAGCTTGGTACCTTCCAGCCCTTAACTGCCACAATGGCTGCCCCTGCTTTGGTGTGGGAGTTCCTGAGTCTCCCTATCCAGGTCCCTGCTCACTCTCCTCTCCTAGTGAGAATTGTGCCCCAGACAGGCTGTCCCTCTGACTCAGAAATGAGGATCTTCCACCAAGAAAGGACGGGAACACATCCCTCACCTGGGGACATATTTTACCCAGCAATCCAATCTTTTCTGGATCTAAAGTCAGTCGCCCTGTAAACACACCACACACTGTTGAGAATCTTGTATGATTCTGATGTTTTTGGAGACAGAATCAGGCTCTGTGGCCCAGGCTGGGACCCGGGGACACAAATGACATTCATTCCAAGTCTCAAAATCGTGGTCTCTGGTGATTCTCCCACCTCAGCCTCTGGAGTGGCTGGGACAATGGGCATCTCAACCCCAGAATGCCTTTTTGGATGGGTGCAGAGACGTGGACTCCCTGCAAGGTATGGGCTTACCTTGAGCTCGTGGGCTCCAGCAATCCTCAAGTCTTGACTCCTGAATTGCTTGGATTCCAGTCATGGGCCACCGTGCCAGGCCTTCTGGTTCATTTTCGATGAAGGATCGAGGCTAGGCTCAGGGGTTCAGCCTTCTCATCCCAGTGCTTTGGGAGGCCGAGACCAGCAGTCAACATGAACTCATGGGGCAAGACCCTCCTGGTCACCTTGGCAAGACCTCGTCTACCCTCCATCCCAAATGAGATGGGCATAGTGGCATATGCCTGTCATTCCGGCTCCTCGGAAGGCTGGGAAAAGGCTTGCTGGAGCTCGATAGGCTGAGGCTGCAGTAGTGGAGAGTGCCACCACCCTCCAGCATAGGTGATGGAGTGAGACTCTGACACGAAGAAACAAAGGAAAAAAGGATAAAAAAGAAGAGCATTCATTTGTGTATGGAGTTGGGATTTTTGTGAACAGAGAGATATAATTTGGAAAGGATGATCCAGCCTTGGACCTAGAGATCCTGAAAGATGATGGATCGGCTGACAATTGGGCTTTGGCCTGGGAGGCCAAGGCGGGTGACCACTTGAGCCCGGGAGTTCGAAACCAGCCTGGGCCATGCAACGAGAACTTTTGCTACCCATAACACAAACACTGGAATCACGCATGGTGCTTCCCATGATCCTGGCTACTAGGGATGCAGTGACCTCCTTCCCAAGGCATTTCTTTGCATTGCCCCCACCAACAGAACGTTTGAGTCCAGGCTGGGCACTGTGCCTCATGGCCATGAGCCCTGTGCTATGGGAGGCCAAAGTGGGAGACTGTCTGAGCCCAGGGGTCAGTGACCAGCCAAGGCAACTTGACCTAACCATGTCTCAGTGAGAGGTCCCCAAAATCAAGTCATGCATGGTGGCCTCCAGAGACCTGAATGCTTGGTAAACAGGGCACAAGGACAGTCTGAGCCCTGCAGGTTGAGGCCCGGGAGCACCAATCGTGCCTCCACACCACAGCCTGGCCAACGGAGACTCCATGGACAAAAAAGATGCCTCCCTCAAGGTCATAATGGGAGTCCATGGTTCCCCAGGGACAGGTCCATGAGGGTGGGAGACAATGGAGTGATAGGAAGAGGAAGGGGCACTCCCCCCATCTGAAGGTGGCAGACAGGGTGACCAGAACCTGGACTGGCCATGTTGTTGCCAGACCGCCTTGATGGTTATGTGCCTGATGGCCACCCTAGTTCGGGTCCATCTGTTCCGTGAGCTCACATATGTATTTTCTGTGAGGCACGAAAGTGGTGGATGGAGGCAGGCCTTCTGTGTCGAGTGGCCGAAGAAGCTGTATGGATGTTCCAGGTGGCCACCTTTGAAACATGCCACAAACGGCAGACAGGAAAGTGTCTTTTCTTCTCCCATCGATGAGATTGACTCCTCACACTGGGTAGCAGGGATGGTGGTGGTGGTGGTGGTGATTATTATTATTAGTTGGAGTTGGCATCCTTCTTTGTCACCCAGGCAGAGAGCAGGGGCATACTCACAGCCACCATGGAATCCACCTTCAAGGCTCAGGAGATTCTGTTGCCTCATCCCCCCAAGTGGCTGGAACCATAGGCCTGCGTCACCACACCCGGCTAATCTTTGAATTTATTTTTGATGGCTGAGATGAGATCTCGCCTCATGTCCCGGATTGGTGTTGAACCTGTAGTCTCAGGCCATCCATTCGCCTGGGCCTCTGAAGGGCTGGTATGCCAGGCTGAGCCCCTATGCCCGAACTGAGGTTGTGGTGGTGGTGGTGGTTTTTATTATTATTCTGAGTTGGAGCTCCTCTGTGTGGCCCAGGTCAGAGCACAGGGTCCCACACTCGGCCACTGCAGGCTCCGCTGACTGGGTTCCAGTCATCCTCCTGTCGTGGTATCCCAAGCAGCCAGAAGGACAGGCATGTGCCACCATGCTCAGCTCATTTTTTTGCCTTCCTGTAGACAGGAGGTCTCACCAAGTTAAATGGGCTTGTCCCAAATCTGAGGGCCCAGGCCATCCTCTCCCCTCGGCCTCCCAGAGCACTAGGATGACAGATGTGACCCCTGCTCCTGGCCTCAACATGCCTCCTGGGTCCCCACTATAAGTCTCACTCCCTTCTGATGACCTGGGAACCAGGAGAGGGTGGCCGGAGTTCCCTGATGATCCATTCCCAGGGAGACTGCCTGGCACAGGTGCATGTCTCTTCCAGAGCGCCCACCCCTCCGCCCGCCTCATTCTCCAGGGTGAACCCATTCTTTCCTCCCAGGGTCAACCTTGGAGAAAGGGAGGGCTTGCCTCTCAAACTTTGGGGGGCCGGGGACAGCTGAGCAACTCACGTCTGTCTCCTTAGCACTTGAGGAGGCCGAGAGGGGAAGATTTCCAAAGCCTGGGAGTTTTAGACCAGACTGGACCCTATAGCAAACTCCCACCTCTACTCCAAGTAAAAACCAGAAAAACTTGGTTGAGGGCAGGCCTCGGCAGGAGTGTTGCCTCTGGCCCAGAGTTCAAGGCCAGAGAGGAAGACCAGAATGTCGACCAAATAGAAAGACTGTGATCATAGCAGTTTGGGAGGCACAGGCCAAGAGGATGGCCTGGGTTGGATGGTTTGAGAGACTCTTGGACAACATAGTGTGGAAAGAAAAGAAAGAAAGAAAGAAAGAAAGAAAGAAAGAAAGAAAGAAAGAAAGAAAGGAAGGAAGGAAGAAAGAAAGAAGAAAGAAAGAAGAAAGAAAGAAGGAAAAACATAAAGAAAAAAAGAAGAAATAAAGAAAGAAAAAATCCATTATCCTTCAAAACTTCTGCCTTCAGTCCTTCCCCACCACCCCACCCACATGTGAGGGTCCATCAAGTTTGGCACTTTCCAGCCAAAACACCACAAATGTCTGCCCCTGCTTTGGTGTGGGAGTTCTCAAGGCTCCCTGGTCGAGTTCCAGCCAGATCTCCTCTCCAAGGTGAGTAATGTGCCCCAGGCAGGTCGACTCTCCACCTCAGCAATGGGGACCTTCCACAAACAAATGCCAGTGCCACATCCCTCACTGGGGGACATTACTTCCCCCCCAATCCCATTATAGCTGGCTCTAAAGGCAGTCACCCTATGAACATTTTTGATGATGAATTGAGGCTGGGTTCTGGGTCTCTGCATTGTCAACCCAGCACTTTGGGAGGCCAAGGCCAGTGGCAGACCCAAGGTTGCAGGCAGAGAACCCCTTGTGCACCCCAGCAAGACCTCATCTCTACCCTCTATCCCAAATGATCCAGAGGTGGTGGTGTATGCCTGTCATTCCGGTTCCGCGGAAGGCTGGGTAAAGGCTAGCCTGGGCCCAGCGACCTGAGGCTGTGGTGGCTGGGAGTGAGCTACCGCCCTCCATCCTGGTAGAAGAAGTAAGACTCCTACTAAAGAAAAAAGGGAAAAGGAAAAAACAGAAGAGCACTCATTTGTGTATGGAGTTGGGACCATGGTGAACAGAGAGAGATCATTTAGGAAGGAGGACCCAGCCTTGGGTCTAGAGTTCCCAAAAGAGGGTGGATCGGCAAATAATCAGGCTGTGGCTTTGGGAGGCCAAGGCAGAGGACCACTGGAGCCCAGGAATTTGAGACAAGCCTGGGCCACATAGCGAGACCTCGTTGTTCCCCAGATTGTAAACACTGGAGCCGGTGGTGTTGGCCTCTGCGGTGCCAGCTACATGGGATGTGGTGACTTCTGTCCCGGGGTGTTCCTTTGCATTGTCCCTGCCAAAAGAATGTATGAGTCCAGGTCAGGCACTGTGGCTCACAGTTATCAGCCCTAAGCTCTGGGCGGCTGAGGCAGGAGGCTGCATGATCCCTGGGGCCCGAGACCAGCCCAGGTGACATTGCCAGACCTCGTCTTGGTGAGAAGTCTCCATACTAGAGTCAGGTGTGGTGGCCATCGGAGTCCTGGCTGCTCAGGGGCCAAGGTGTTGGGACTGCCTGCGCCCCGCAGTTCGTGTACCTGGGAGCCACGATCATGACACCGTGCCCCAACCCAGCCACTGGAGACTCTGGTGACAAAAGATGCCTCCCAAGTGCATCACAATGGGTGTCCACAGCTCCCCAGGGAAAGGTCCATTTGGGATTCAGTGATCAGGAGAGGGAGGGACCCTCCCCCTGCCTGAAGGTGGCACACAGGGCGACAGCAACCTGGGCTGACCAAGACATTGCTAGATCGCCTTGATCGCTGTGTGCCTGACAGACACACTACTTTTGGACTGTCTGTTCCATGAGCTAACACATTACCTTTCTGTGGGGCATGAGTGTAGAGGGTGAAGGCAGCCCTTCTGGGGCACATGGCTGAAGGCATGGGACAGAAGTGCCCCGTGGCCACCTTTGAAACCTGCAAATGACAGGCTGGAAAGTGCCTTTTCCTCTCCCATCCCTGAGGGTGACTTCTCGTGCTGGGTCTCATTGGTGGTGGTGGTGGTGGTGGTGGTGGTGATTATTATTATTATATGGAGTTGGAATCCTGCTCTGTCGCCCAAGCTGGAGCACAGGGGTATGCTCACAGCCACAGCGAACTCCACCTGCTGGGCTCAGGTGATCCTACTGTGTCTGACCCCCAGTGACTGGAACCACAGGTCTGTGCTACCATGCCTGGTTAATCTTTCAATTACTTTTTATGGACAAGACAAGATCTTGGCTCGGGCCCGAACTGGTGTCGAACCTGTAGGCTCAGGCCACCCACTTGCCTTTGCCTCCAAAGGGCCAGGATGCTAGACTGAGCCCCAGAGCCCGGGCTGTGTTTATTTTGGTGGTGGTGGTTGGTGTTATCATTCTTAGTCAGAGTCCCACTCTGTTGCACAGTCCAAAGTACAGGGATCACTCTTGGCCACCGCAGCCTATATTGGCTGGGTTCTGGCAATACTCTTGCCATGGCCTCCTGAGAGGATGGAAAGACAGGTGTGCACCACCATGCATGGTTCAGGTTTTTGGCTTGTAGGATCACCTGAGCCCAGCAGGTGGAGTTCGTTGTGGCTGTGAGCGTGCCCTTGTGTTCCAGCTTGGGCGACAGAGCAGGATTCCAACTCCTTATAACAATAATCACCACCACCACCACCACCATCACCACCACCACCACCCCTGCGACCCAGCATGAGAAGTCACCCTCAGGGATGGGAGAGGAAAAGGCACTTTTTGGCTTGTTGTAGAGAGGAGGTCTTGCCAAGCTGCCTGGGCTGGTATTACACCAGGGGGCTTAGGTCCTCCTCTCTGCTAGGCCACCCAGAGCACTGGGATAACAGGCATGAGACACCACACATTGCCTCCACACTCCTCTCAGGGACCCACTGTGAGTCCCACTCCCTTCCAACGGCCCAGGTCCCTGGAGATGGCAGCCAGAGTTACCTGCCGAGCCTTCCCAGGAGTAGCACCTTTTGCAGGGGAGTGTCTCTGCTGGGGTGTCCACCCCTCCACCTGCCTAGTTTGCCAGTGATGATCCACTCACCCCTCCCAGGGCCTGCCTTGTGGAAAGAGAGGGTATAACTCTCAAATCAACAGGGGCAGTGATGGTGGGGTGACTCACACCTGTCAGCTCGGCACTCGGGGAGGATGATACCAGAAGATGGCTGGATCCTTGGTGTTAGAGACCAGGTTAGACACCATAGAAAGCATCAACATCAAGCAAAACCTAGAAACCTAGAAACATTGGTGACGGCAGGCGTTGGTGAGATGATCACCTCCGGCCCAGAGTTCAACACCAGGCAATAAGACCAGGATGTACACCAAATGGAAAGCCTGTAATCACAGCAGTTTGGGAGACCCAGTCCAAGAGAATGGCCTGAGTTGGGAGTTTTGAGAGTAGACTGGGCAACGTAGTGGGAAAGAAAAGAACGAAAGAAAGAAAGAATGAAAGAAAGAAAGAAAGAAAGAAAGAGAGGAAAGGAAGAAAGAAAGAAATCCATTTTTCTGCAAACCTTCTGCTCTCAATCCTTTCTCCCCCTCCCCCAACACCTGTAAGGGTCCCAAAATCTCAGCACCTTCTAGCCCCTACCCCCTGATGGCTGCTCCTGCTTTGGTGCAGGATTTCCCAAGGCTCCCTGGCAGGGTTCCTGCTGGCTTTTCTCTCTGATGTGAGAAATGTGCCCCAGACAGGCCGACCCTCTGACTCGGCAATGAAGACCTTCCACCAAGAAAGTCCAGGGACACATCCCTAATCCAGGGACATTTCTTCCCCCCATTCCCATTTTTACTGTCTCTAAAGCCAGTCTTCCTGTGAACTAACTATAACCACGTGCAGTTAAGAATCTGAGTATGATTCTGATGATTTGGAGACAGGGTCTGTCTCTGTGACCCAGGCTGGGGCCTGGGGACACGACCGTCATTCACCACCAGCCTCGAAATTGCGGGCTCCGTGATCCTTCTGCCTCAGCCTCCGGAATGGCTGAGATGACAGGCACCACGACCCCAGAGGCCCTGTTTGGATGGGTGCAGAGTCCCTGTGTGGCCCGGACTGGCCTTGGGCTCCTGGGCACCCTCCTGCCTTGGCATACAAGACTGCTGGGATTCCAGGCATGGACCACCATTCTAGCCATTTTGGTTCATTTTCAAAGAAGGATAGAGGCATGGCTCTGGGCCACAGCCTCATCATCTCAGTGCTGTGGGAGACCGAGGTCAGTGGCCAGCCAGAGCCCACGGGTCCAAGATGTGCCTAGGCAACTCAGCAAGACCTTGTCTCTAACCTCCATCCCAAATGAGCTGGGCGTGGTGGTGCACACCTGTCATTCCAGCTCCTGTCAAGGCCATGGGCGAGGCTCACCGGAGTCCAGTAGGGATTGGTTGTGGTGCCCAGGAGTGAGCCACCATTCTCCAACCTGAGCACCAGAGTGAGACTCCACTAAAAAAAAAAAACATAAGGAAATAAAAGAAGAGCATTCATTTGTGTATGCAGTTGGGATCATTGTGAACAGACAGATATCATTGGGGAAGGAGGCCTCAGCCTTGGGCATAGAGTACCTGAAAAATGGTGGATCAGCAGACAATCAGGCTTTGGTTTGGGAGGCTGAGGTGTGGGATTGCTGGAGCCCGGGAGTTTGAGAGCAACTTGGGCCATGTAGCAAGACCTCGTCTCTCCTTGGAACACAAACACACGAGTTGTGCATGGTGGTACCCACAGCCTCAGCTACAAGGGATGTGGTGGCCTCCATCCCAGGGCATGCCTTTTTGTCATCTGAATTGACTGCATGTATGAGTCCAGGCTGAGTGCTGTGGCTCATAGCTGTAAACCCTGAACCCTGGGAGCCTGAGGCGGGAGGCTGCCTGAGAGCTGGGGTCAGAGAACAGCCCGGGCGGTGTGTCCAGAACTCATCTCGCCGAGAGGTCCCCAAAATCGAGACTAGCATGGTGTCCCCAGGAGTCCCGGTTACTCAGGTTCCAAGGTGGGCAGAATGCCTGAGCCCGGTAGGTTCAGGCCCCGGAAGCCACAATCATGCCATCATGCCCCAGGCTGGCCAACAGAGATTCCAGCAACAAAAAATCACCCCCCACGTGTGTCATGGTGTAATTCCACAGCTCCCCAGGGAAAAGTCCACGTGGGAGGGGGACAACGGAGTGATTGTGAGAGAAAGGCACCCACCCTCTGCGCGAAGGTGGCAGACCGGGCGACCAGAACCAGGGCTTGCTGCGGTGTTACCAGATTGCCTTGGTCACTCTGTGCCTGATGGCCACCCTAACTCAGAGCCATCTGTTATGTGAGCTCACACTCTTCTTTGCTGTGGGGCACGATGTGGAAGGTGGAGACAGGCCTTCTGGGACGTCTGGCTGAAGGCGCATGATGGACGTGACTGGTAGCCACCTTTGAAACCTCCCGCCTTTTCCACACCCATCCCTGAGGTTGACTCCTCGCCCTGACTGACAGGGGTAGTGGTGGTGCTGGTAGTGGTAATTATTATCATTTGGAGTCAGAATTCTGCTTTGTCTCCAAGGTCAGGGTATAGGGTCACACTCACAGTCACTGCAGACTCCTCCTGCCAAGCTCAGGCAATCCTCCTGCTTTGGCCTGCCAAGTGGCTGGAATCACAGGCCTGTGTCACCATGCCCAGCTAATCTTTGGATTTATTTTTGATGGCTGAGATGAGGTCTCACCCCATGTACCAGGCAGGTGTCGACCCAGGGGCTCAGGCCTTCCTCTCGCCTCGTCCTCCCAAGGTCTGGGATGCCAGGCTGAGCCCTTGAGCCTGGCCTGTGGTTGTGGTGGTGGTGGTGGTTGGTATTATTATTCTGAATTGGAGTCCTGCTCTGTTGCCCATGCCAGAGCACAGGGGCCCACTGTCAGCCACCGTGGACTCCACCAGCTTGGCTCAGGCAATCCTCCCACTGTGGCCTCCAGAGTGGCCGGAATGATAGACATGAGCCACCATGCTCAGATCATTGTTTTGGTATCTTGTAGAGCCGAGGTATTGCTGAGTGCCTGGGCTGGTCTCGAACCCAGGGATTCAGGCCATTATTCACCTAGGTCTCACAGAGCACTGGGATGACACAGGTGGGCCCCTTCACCAGGCCTCCATACCCTCTTGGGGCCCCATCTCATGGCCTGATCCCTTTCAATGACCCGGGACCCTGCAGAGATTGGCAGTAGTCATCTGTCAAGCATTCTTCAGGGGGAGTGACTGGTGCAGGGGTGTGTCTCTGCCAGGGCACCCACCCCTCCATCTACCTCATTCCCCAGGGTAGACCCAAATGCTCCTCCCAGGGCCTGCCTTGAGGAAAGGCAGATCATGACTCTCAAACCTTCAGTGGGACAGGGAGGGCTGGGTGACTCACGCCTGTCTTCTCAGCACTGAGAGAGCCCGAGATGGGAAAATAGCCAGAACCCAGGTGTGTGAGACCAGATTGGACACCATCTCAATCCCCCACCTTGACCCCAAGTAAAACCCAGAAAACCTTGATTGAGGGCAGGCCTTGGCAGGAGGATCACCTCCGGCCCAGAGTTCAAGAACAGGCAGGAAGACCAGGATGTCGACCCTATGGAAAGCCTGTGATTGCAGCAGTGTAGGAGGTCCAGGTCAAGAGGATGGCCCAAGTTGGGCGGTTTGAGAACATCCTTGGCCACCTAGAGAGGAAAGAAAAGAAAGAAAAGAATGAAGGAAGGAAGGATGGAAGAAAGGAAAGAAAGAAAGAAAGAAAGAAGGAAAGAAGGAAAGAAAGAAAATAAAAAAGAAAGAAATCCATTTTCATGTAAACATTCTGCCCTCAGTCTTTCCCTCCCCACCCCTATGATATGTGAGGTTCTCCCAAGCTCGGCAGGTTCCAGACACAACTCCCCCAAATGGCTGTCCCTGCTTTGGTACGAGAATTCCCAAGGCACCCTGGTTGGATTCCTGCCGGCTCTCATCTCCATGGTGAGAAATGTGCCGCAGGCAGGACGACCCTCTGACTTGGCAATGAGGACCCTCCACCAAGAAACCCCAGGGACACATTCCCTCACCCAGGGACATTTATTCCCCGCAATCTCATTTTTCCAGGGTCTAAACCTAGTCGCCCTGTGAACACACCATGTGCAGTTGAGAATCTGTGTACAATTCTGATGGTTTTGGAGGCAGGATCTGGCTGTGTGGCCCAGTCTGGGGCCTGCGGACATGACCATCTCTCACCGCCAGCTTTGAAATCACGGGCTCCAGTGATCATCCTGCCTCAGCCTCCAGAGTGAACAGGACGACGGGCATCTGGACCCCAGACCCCTGTTTGTTTGTGCAGAGACAGGGTCTCCCTGCGTGGCCTGGGCAAGCCTTGGGCTCTGAGGCTACAACCATCCTCCTGTCTTGGCCTCCCAGAGTGCTGGAATTCCAGTCATGGACCTCCTTGCCAGGTGTTATGGTTCATTTTCAATGAACGATTGAGGCCATGCTTGGGGGCTCAGCCCCATCATCCCAGCACTTCGGGAGGCCAACCCAGTGGCTGGCCTGAGTCCGTGGGCTAAGACTCACCCGAGCAACTCAGCACAACCTCGTCTCTGCCATCCATCCCTAATTTTGCAGGCATGGTGGTACACGCCTGTCATTTCAGCTCCACTGAAGACTGGGGAAAGGCTCTCCAGAGCCTGGTGGGCTGATGCTGTGATGGCTGGTAGCAAGTCACTGCCCTCCAGCCTGGACAATTGAGTGAGACTCCGGCTCAAAGAAAAAAAGAAAAAGAAAAAAAAGAAGAACATCCATTTGTGTTTGGAGTTGGGATCATCGTGAACAGACAGAGATCATTTAGGAAAGAGGTGCCAACCTTGGACCTACAGTTCCTGAAAGATGGTCCATTGGCAGACAATCAGGCTGTGGCTTTGGGAGGCTGGAGGGGGACTGCAAGAGCCTGGGAGTTTGAGAACAGCCTGGGACACATAGTGGGTCTTTGTGGCTCCCCAGAATGCAAACACTGGAGTCACCCGTGGTGCCTGGTGGGATCCCAGCTACATGGGATGTGATGCTTCGATCCTGGGGTGTTCCTTGCATCACCCCACCAACAGAAGGCGGGAGTCCAGGCCTGGCACCCTGGGTCAAGACCGTCAGCTTAACTCCCTGGGAGGTCATGGCAGGAGACTGCCTGAGCCCAGGTTTCAGAGACCAGCCTGCATCTAGTGGGCAGACCTCATCTCAGCGAGAGGTCCCCCAAATCGTGTCATGTGTGGTGGCCCCTGGAGTCTCATCTGGTCAAGGTCTGAGGCAGGAGGACTGCCTGAGCAGCACATGTTGATGCCCTGGGATCTATGATCATGTCGGCTTGCCCCAGCCCAGCCGACAGAGACTCCAGCTATAAAAAGATGTCTCCCATGTGTGTCACGAAGGGAGTCCATGGTTCCCCAGGAAAAGGTCCGCATGGGGGGAATGATGGAGTGATTGGGAAAGGAAGGGCCTCCCTACCCAAAAGTGGCAGACTGGATGACTGAAAACTAAGCTGGCCGAGGCATGGCTAGACCGCCTTGTACGCTCAGTGCCTGACGCCTGCCCTATCTTGGGGCCATCTGTTCTGTGAGCTCACATGCATATTTGATGTGGGGAACAAGTGTGAAGGGTGGAGACAGGCATTCTGGGAAGTGTGGCCAAATGTGCTGGGTGAATGTGCCCAGTGGCCACCTTTGAAAACTTGTGATCGACAGGTGGGAAATTGCCTTTGCCTTTCTCATCCCTGAGGGTGGCTCTTTGAACTGGGTGGCAGGGGTGGTGGTGGTGGCAGAATTATTATTTGGAGTTGGAATCCTGCTCTGTCACCCAGGCCGGAATGCAGAAGCTAGCTCATGGCCACCACAAACTCCACCTGCTGGAACCAGGTGATCCTCCTGCCTAGGCCCCAAAAGTGGCTGGTACGACAGGCCGGTGACACCATATCCAGCTAATATTTGTATATATGTTTGATGACCGTGATGAGATCGACCTCAGGTTCCTGGGCTGGTCTCGAACCCACAGGCTCAAGTCGTCCACTTGCCTCACCCTTGAAGGGCTGGGATTCCAGACTGAGCCCCTGATCCTGGTCTGTGGTGGTGGTGGTTGGTATTACTATTCTGTGTTGGAGTCCTTCCCTGTAGCCCAGGCCAGAGCACAGGGGCCCACTCTCGGCCACCACAGCATCCACTGGCTGGACTCAGGCTATCTTCCCACCATGGCCTCCCGAGTGCCCAGAAAGACAGTTGTGCACCACCACGCTCAGCTAATTTTGATTGTTTCTTGTAGAGACAAGGTATTGCCAAGCTGCCTGGGCTGCTCCAGAACAAGGGGGCTCAGATCATCCTATTGCCTTGGCCTACCAAAGTGCCTGGTGAAAGGCGTGAGTCCCGACATCCAGCCTTCACACCCCTCTCAGAGCCCCACTGTGAGGTCCGATTCCTTCAGATGACCCCGGACACCAGAGAGGGTAGCCGGAGTCATCCATTGAGCCCACACAGGAGGAGAGCCTGTGGCAGGGGCTTGTCTCCACAGGGCAAGCTGGCCAGTCCTCCGCCTTCCTTGTTCCCCAGGATGGACTCACTCCATCCTTCCAGGGGTCACCTTGGTGAAAGGGAGGGTGGGACTCTCAAACATACTGGGGGTGGGAAAGGGTGAGCTACTCACGCCTGTCTCCTCTTCACTCTGGGAAGCCGAGATGGGAAGATGGCTGTAGACCGGGAGCTTGAGTCCAGGCAGGACACCATAGCAAACCCTCTCATAGACCCCAACTAAAACCCAGAATACCTTGGGTGAGGGCAGGCCTTGGCAAGAGCATAGTCTCTGGCCTAGAGTTCAAGATCAAGCAGGAAGACCCAGATGTCACCCAAATGGAAAGCCTGTGATCACAGTAGTTTTGGAGGCTGAGACTGAGAGGATGGTTGGAGTTGGGACGTTTGAGAGCAGCCTTGGCATCCTAGTGAGGAAAGAAAAAAAGGAAGGAAAGAAAGAAGGAAAGAAAGAAGGAAAGAAAGAAAGAGAAAGAAAGAAAGAAATCCATTCACCTGCCAAACTCGTTCTCTCAGTCCTTCCACCACCGCCCCCTACCCACATGTGAGTGTCTGCCAAGCTCAGCACCGACCATCCCCAATCCAGCCCCAATGGGCTGCCCCCTATTTGGTGCAGGAGTTTTCAAAGCCCCCTGGCCAGGTTCCTGCCAGCTTTCCTCTCCAGGGTGAGAAATGTGCCCCAGGCAGTCTGACCCTCAGACTTGGCAACAGGGACCTCCGCCAAGAAAGGCCAGGGACACATCCCTCACAGGGGGACATTTCTTCACCCCCAATCCAATTTTTCCTGACTGTAAAGCCAGTCGCCCTGTGAACACACAACATGCAATTGAGAATGATTTTGGAGACAGGGTCTGGCTCTGTGGCTCAACTTGGGGCCCTGGGACACGACCCTTGTTCACTGCCAGCCTCGAAATCAAGGGTGATCATCCCTCCTCAGCATCCAGAGTGGCCAGAACAATGGGCATCTCCACCCCAGACCTCCTGTTTAGATGGGTGCAGAGAAGGGAACTCCCTGTATGGCCCAGGCTGGCCTTGGGCTCCTGAGTTCCTGCTGTACTCACACCTGGCCTCCCAGAGCACCGGGATTCCAGGCGTGAGCCACCATGCCAGGCTTTATGGTTCATTATTGATGAAGGATAGAGGCTGGACTCGGGGGTTGAGCCACATCATCCCAGTGCTTTGAGAGGATGAGTCCTGTGACCAGCCCAAGCCCGCGGGCTGAAACTTGCTGGAAAACCAGAGCAAGACCTCGTCTCTACCCTTCATCTCAAATTAGCTCCATCCCAGCACTTTGGGAGGCCAAGGCCAGCCACAGGCCTGAGCAGGTGGGCGGAGACCTGCCCGGGCACCTCGGTGAGACCCCATCTGTTGGCACGTGCCAGTCATTACAGCTCCTCAGAAGGCCGGGAAAAGTCTCTCCAGAGCTTGTTGGGTGCAGCCAGGGGTGGACAGGAGCAAGCCACTACCCTCCAGCCTGGACGATGGACTGACACTCTGACTCAAAGAAAAAAAAGGTAAAACAGAAGCACATCCACTTGTTTATGGAGTTGGGATCATGATTAACAGAGATCATTTGGGAAAGAGCCCCCAGCTTTAGGCCTAGAGTTTCTGAAAGACAATGGATCAGCAGACAATTGGGCTGTCGCTATGGGAAGGTGAGACTGGGGAGTGCTGAAGCCCGAGAATTCGAGACCAGCCTTGGCCACGTAGCGAGAAAATGTTGCTCCCCAACATAAACACTGAAGTTGTGTGTGGTGGTGGATGTGATCCTGGTTACATGGATGAAGTGGCCTCCATCCCTGGGGGCTCCTTTACATCACTCCTGCTGACAGAACGTGTGAGTCCAGGCTGGGCAGTGTGAGTAATGGCCATCAGGACCGTGCCCTGGGAGGCCAAGGCAGGAGGCTTCCTGAGCACAGGGGTCAGAGAACAGCCCGGGCAAAGTGGGTTGACCTCGTCTCAGTGAGAGGTACTCAAAATCGAATCAGGCGTGGTGGCCCCCAGAGTTCTGGGTACTCGGGGACCTAGGCGAAGGACCACCTGAGTCCCATAGTTTGAAGCCCCAAGAGTCATGATCGATCTGCCGTGCCCCATCCCTGCCAACAGAGACTCCAGCAAAATAAATAACGCATCCCATGTGCATCATGATGGGCGTCCAGGATTCCCCAGGGAAAGGTCCACATGGGTGGTGAATGATGTAGTGATCAAGAGAGGAAAGGACCCTCACCCTGCCTGAAGGTGGCAGACAGGGGGACCAGAACCTGAGCTTGCTGTTGTGTTGCCCTACAGCCTTGATCACTCTGTGCCCAATGACCACCCTAGTTCAGGGCCATCTGTCCCCTGAGCTCACACACGTCTTTGCTGTGGGGAACGAGTGTGGAGGGTGGAGGGTGGAGGCAGATCTACTGTGACACATCACCCAAGGCACGGGATGAACGTGCCTAAGGGCCATCTTTGAAACCTCCCACAAAAGACAGGCCAGAAAGTGCCTTTTCCTCTCCCATCCCTGAGGGTGACTCCTTGTGCTGGGTGGCATAGGTGGTGGTGGTGGTGGTGATTATTATTATTTGGAGTCAGAATCCTGCTCTGTTGCCCAGGACAGGGCACAGGGGCACACTCATGGCCACTGCGGACTCCTCCTGCCAGACTCAGGTGATCCTACAGCTTCGGCCCCCCAAGTGGCTGGAACCAAATGCCTGTGCTACCACACTTGGCTAATGTTTGGATTTATTTTTCATGACTGAGATGAGGTCTCACCCTGTGTCTCAGGCTGGTGTCAAAGCCGAAGTCTCAGGTCATTCACTTGCCTGGGTCTCTGAAGGGCTGGGATGCCAGGTTGAGCCCAGTAGTATGGCTTGTGGTTATGGTGGTGGTGGTGTTTGGTATTATTATTCTGAGTAGGAGTACCAATCCTTTGCCCAGGCTGGAGTGCTGGGGCCCACTCTCGGGCACTGTGGCCTCCACCAGCTGGGCTCTGGCATACTGCCCGCAGTGCACTATAGAGTGGCCAGAACGCCAGACTTGCACCACCATGTTCAGCTAATTTTTGGATTTCTTGTAGAGAAGAGGTCTCACCGAGGTGTTTGGGTTGGTCTCAAATTTGGGGGTTCAGGTCATCCTCCCTCCATGGCCTCCCAGTTCACCGAGATGACTGGTGTGAACACCTGCGCCCAGTATCAACACCCCACTCAGTGCCTGAGGTCGAGGCCCACTCCCTTCTGACGACCAGGGACCATGGAGGGGGTGGACAGATTCTCCTGCTGAGCCCTCCCCATGGGGAGTGCCTGTTACGGGGGGTGTCTCCGCCGGGGTGCCCACACTTCTGCCCACCTCATTCCCCAGTGTGGACCTGCTCACTCCTCCCGGAAATTGCTTCAGGGAAAGGGAGGTCGTGACTCTCAAGCTTTCGTGGGGCGAGGACGTCTGGATGACTCATGCCTGTTTCCTTGGCACTCAGGGAGGCCAAGTCAGAAAGATGGCTGGAGCCTGGGAGTTCGAGACCACTCTGAACACCATAGGAATTCCCCATCTCGACACTAAACAACCCCAGAAAACCTTGTGTGAGGGCAGGGCTCAGCGGAAGAATCACCTCCGGTCCAGAGTTAAAGACCAGGCAGGAAGACCGGGATGTCGACCAAACTGAAAGTATGTGATTGAAGCAGTTTGGGAGCCTCAGGCTGAGAGGATGGCCAAATTCAGGTGGTTTGAGATCAGCCTGCTCAACCTAGTGAGGAAAGAAAAGAAAGAAAAGAAAGAAAGAAAGAGAGAGAGAGAGAGAGAGAGAGAGAGAGAGAGAGAAAGAAAGAAAGAAAGAAAGAAAGAAAGAAAGAAAGAAAGAAAGAAAGAAAGAAAGAAAGAAAGAGAAAGAAAGAAAGAAAGAAATCCATTCTCCTGCAAACTTTCTGCCCTCAGTCCCTCCCCCGCACTCTGCCCACATATGAGGGTCTCCAAGCTCTCCACCTTTCGGCCCCAACCTCCCCCAATGGATGTCCCCTCTTTGGTGCAGGAGTTTCCGAGGTTCCCAGTCTAGGTTTCTGCCTGCTTTCCTATCCAAGGTGAGAAATTTTCCCTCTGACTTGGCACTGAGGACATTCCACCAAGAAAGTCCAGGGACACATCTCTTCCAGGGACATTACTTTCCCCCCCAGTCCCATTTTTCCTGGCTCTAAAGCCAGTTGCCCTGTGGACACAACACGCCCAGATAAGAATCTGTGTACAATTCTGATGTTTTCAGAGACATGGTCTGACTGTATGTCCCAGGCTGGTGGCCAGGGACATGACTGCTGTTCATCTCCAGCATCGAAATCGTGGGCTCTGATGATCATCCCGCCCCAGCCTCTGGAGTGGATGGGACAACGGTCACCTTGACCCCAGACACCCTGTTTGGATGGGTGCAGAGAAGGGGTCTCCCTGCCTGTCCTAGGCTTTCCTTGGGCTCGTGGTCTCAAGCCATCCTCCCACCTTGGCCTCTCAGAGTACTGGGATTCAAGGCATTGGTCACCGGGCCATGCTTTCCGAGGTTCCCAGTCTGGGTTTCTGCCTGCTCTCCTATCCAAGGTGAGAAATGTTCCCTCTGACTTGGCACTAAGGACCTTCCACCAAGAAAGTCCAGGGACACATTTCTTCCAGGGACATTACTTCCCTCCCCTTTCATTTTCATCAAAGGACCGAGTCCAGGCTTGGGAGCTTAGACTCATCATCCCAGCAATTTGGGAGGCCAAGGGCAGCCACCGGCCTAAGATGGTGGGCGGAGACCCACCTGGGCACCTTGGCGAGACCCCATCTCTACCCTCCATCACAAATGAGCCGGGTGTGGTGGCACGCGCTTGTTGTTCTGGCTCCTGGGAAGGCTGGGTAAAGGCATGCCAGAGCCCGGCAGGGTGAGGATGAGGTGGCCAAGCATGAGCCTCCACGTTCCAGCCTAGGTGATGGGGTAAGACTCTCACTCATGAAAAAAAGGACAAAAGGAAGAAAAAAGAACATCAATTTGTGTATGGAGTTGTGATCACTGTGAATAGACAGAGATCATTTGGGAAGGAGACCCCATTCTTGGGCCTAGAGTTCCTGACAGATGGTGGATCAGCAGACAATCATGTTGTGGCTTTGGGAGGCCGAGGTGGGGGAATGCTGGTGCTCAGGAGTTCGAGACTAGCCTGAGCCACGTAGTGAGAACTCGTGACTCCCTGAAACGCAAAACCTGGAGTCTTACGTGTTGTCTCCTGCGGTCCCGGCTACACAGGTTGTGGTGTCCTCCATCCTGGGGCTTTACTTTGTGTCACTCACACCTATAGAATGTGCGAGTTCAGGCCGGGCACTTTTGCTCATGGCCGTCAGCCCCATGCCCTATTATGCTGAGGCGAGAGGCTTCCTGAGCCCAGGGGTCGGAAACTAGCCCAGGCGACATGGCCAGACCTCATCTCAGAGAAAGGTCCCCCAAATCGTGTTAGGCATGCTGGCCTTCAGAGTCCCGGCTGCTAGGGGGTCAAAGTGAGAGGACCGCCTGAGCCTTGCAGGTTGAGACCCTGGGAGCCACGAATGTGCCACCATGACCCAGCCTGGCTGAAGGAGAGGAGACTCTGGTAATAAAAAGATGCCCCCCATGTGCATCATGACAGGTGTCCATGGCTCTGGAAAAGTCTGCATAGGCAGAGGACAGTGGAGGGATCAGGAGAAGAAGGTGCCCTCCCCCTGCGTGAATGTGGCAGACTGGGTGACCATAACCTGGGCTGGCCACGATGTTGCTGTACCACCTTGATCGCTCTGTGCCTGACAGCCGCCTTATCTTGGGGACATCTGTTCCATGAGCTCACATACATCTTGGTCATAGGCCATAATTGTGGATGGTGGAGGCAGGCCTTCTGGGACGTGTGGCTGAAGGTGTGGGACATACGTGCGCGGTGGCCACCTTTGAAACCTCCCTTGAATGACAAGTGGGAAAGTGCCTTTTCCTCTCCCATCCCTGAGTGTGACCCCTCACGCTGAGTGGCAGGGGTGGGGAGGGTGGTGGTGGAGTCAGAATTCCCCTCTGTCATCTAGGCTGGAGCACAGGGGCATGCTCAAGGTCATCGCAGACTCCACCTGCAGTGCTCAGGTGATCCTCCCACCTCTGCCCCCCCGAATGCCTAGAACTACAGGCCCGTGCCACCACTCCCATCAAATCTTTGGATTTTGTTTGGATGGCCGAGACGAGGGCTCATCCAATGTCCCAGGCTGGTCTCGAATCCAGAGGTCAGGCCATCCACTCGCCTCAGCCTCTGAAGTGCCGGGGTGTCAGGCTGAGCCCATGAGCCTGGCCTGTGGTTGTGGTGGTAGTGGTTGGTATTATTCTGAGTCGGAGTCCCACTCTTTTTCCCAGGCTGGAGCACAGGGGACACTCTCAGCCACCGGGGCCTCCACCAGTTGGGATCCTACTATGCTCCCACCTCAGTCTCCGGATAGGCTAGAATGACCAACATTCACCACCATGCTCAGGACATTTTTGGGTTTCTTTTAGTGACGAGGTCTCACCAAGCTTTCCAGGCTTGTTTTGAACACAGGGCTCAGGACATCCTCTCAGCTTGGCCTCACAAAATGCTGGTGTGACAGGCATGAGCCCCTGTGCCCAGTCTTCACACCCCTCTCAGTGCCCCACCATGAGGCCCACTCCCTTCACGCAACTCGGAAGCCAGCATAGTGCCACCAGAGTTGCCCACAGAACCCACCCCAGAAATGCACCTGGTGCAGGGGCATGTCCCGCTGGGGCGCCCACCCCTCTGCGGGTTCTTCCCAAAGCGTGGACTTGCTCACTTCTCCCTGGTGCTGCCGGGGGGAAAAGGAGGGTGTGACGCTCAAATCATCAGGGGTGGTTGGTCGGGCAACACATGCCTGTCTCCTCGACACTCTTGGAGGCTGAGACAGGAAGATGGCTGCAGCCCAAGAGTTCGACCCAGGCTGAACAACACAGCAAGCCCCCACCTTGACCCAAAGCAAAGCTCTAAAAACCTTGCTTGAGGGCAGGCCTTGGCAGAAGGATTGCCTCAGGCCTAAAGTTTAAGATCAGGCTGGAAGATAAGTATGTGACCAAATGGAAAGCCCGTGATTGTAGCAGTTAGGGAAGCTGAGGCTGATAGGAAAGCCTGCGTTGGGTGGTTTGAAAGCAACCTTGGCTACCTAGTAAGGAAACAATAAAGAGGAAAAGAAAGAAAGAAAGAAAGAGAGAGAGAGAGAGAGGGAGAGAGAGAGAGAGAGAGAGAGAGAAAGAAAGAAAGAAAGAAAGAAAGAAAGAAAGAAAGAAAGAAAGAAAGAAAGAAAGAAAGAAAGAAATTCTCCTGCAAACATTCTACCCTCATTCCTTCCCCCCCACCACACCCACATGTGAGGGTACCCAAAGCTCAGCACCTTCCAACTGCAACCCCCCAAATGGCTGCCCCCACTTTGGTTCAGGAGTTTCCGAGGCTCCCTGGCCAGGTACCTGCTGGCTCTCCTCTCTGAGGAGAGAAATGTGCCCCAGGCAGGCTGACCCTCTGAATTGAAGAGGACCTTCTGCCAAGAGGTCCAGGGACAAATCCCTCACATGGGGACATTTCTTCACCACTAATCCAATTTTTCCAGGCTGTAAAGCTAGTCACCCTGTGAACACACAACACACAGTTGAGAATATTTTTGGACAGGGTCTGGCTCTGTGGCCCGGTTTTGGAACCATGGACTTGACCCTCGTTACCACCAGCCTCGAAATCGCAGGCTCGGATGATCCTCCCTCCTCATAATACAGAGTGGCTGGCACAATGGGCAACTCAACCCCATACCCCCTGTTTGGATGGGTGCAGATACAGGGTCTCCCTGCATTGCACAGGGCTGGCCTTGGGCTTCTGAGCTCCAGATATCCTCCTGACTCGGCCTTGCAAATTGCTGAGATTCTGTTGGGAGCCGGCTGTGGAAGCTTGCCTGAGCGTTAGGGATCCAGGCAGGCTGCAGACCCTGAGACTGCTAGGATGAGTTCAGGAGCTGAAGGCCCATTGCCTCTTCCCTTTTTTGCTGTTTTGGCACATTCCACTAGCAGGGACTTTGATGATCTAAGCATGAAGTTCTGAGAGTACGACAGGCATGGCTTACTTTAGGAGTCCATTGTTCCTGTTTCTCACGGACCAGTTTTGGCTTTAAACTTAATTCAAACTCAGATCACATTTGGGAGCCTTTAATAAGGTACAAGCTTCTTTAACAATTTAATAGTATATTTGTAGAATTAGTATATACATACAAAGTGCTGTTTCAACCTTAATACCACAGATAAATATCTAGAGCTACTAGAAATGGTCCAGCACAAGCTTTGGGCTGGGCCACATTCCTAAAGGCCCAGCACGAGCTTTGGGCTGGGCCACATTCCTTAGGTATTGGTTTGGGCTATAATTAAGAGTTTCTATAGTGTAGGTAGAATTAGCATAAAATAGAGAGGAATTGGGATTTAGTTTGGTTATTAGGTGTTGTGTATGCATAGGTTTTAAAAGTTATTGATTATTAGAATATTATGATATTAGAATTGTACTGCTTTTGAGAAATATTAACCAAGCATGAGGAACAGTGAAATAGTTTTGGGATCCGCATTCCTCATGCTTAGGGAAACACCTGGTGGGTGGGGGAGCACCCCTCATCCACCTGGTTCTATATTCATGTAAATGTCTTGTGATTTAATTGTGATTGCCCTTCCTCTTACTCCAGGAAACACCTGGTGGGTGAGGGATGCCCCTCATTCACCTGGCTTTGTGTGCATGTAAAGGTTTTGTGATTTAATTGAGATTGTTCTTCCTCATGCCTGAGGAAACACCTGGTGGGTGGAGGGCGCCCCTCCTGCATCTGGCTTGTGTTCGCATTGAAGACTTGTAAGACTACCTGTGTAAAATTTGGGATAAATACAAGCTGTAAACCCCCGATAAACGGCTTCTGGTCAATCCATTGAACAGATCTCCACTTTCTTTCTTTCTCTTTATATCTATCCCTCCTTCTTTCTTCCTTTTAATATCTATCCTTATAGAAATGCCGACGCCATCACACCTTCCAAGGAACCCCCTAAATCTCTTTTTGGGAACTGGCTCCCCAAAAGATTCCAGGTGTACACTGCCACACCACTTCTGGTTCATTTTTGATGATGGATTGAGGGCAGTCTCAGTGGCTCAGCCTCATCATTCCAGCGCATTGGGAAACCAAGGCCAGCAGCTAACCTGAGCCCAAGGGATGAGACTTGCCCAGGTACCTCAGAGAGAACTCTTCACTACTATCTATCCCAAATTAGCCAGGTGTGGTGGTACCCGCCTGTCCTTCTGGCTCCTTAGAAGGCTGGGGAAAATTTCGCTGGAGCCCAGTGATCCGAGGCTGCTGTGGCCGGGAGGGAGCCACTGCCCTCCATCCTGGGAGATGGAGTGAGACTCTGACTCAAAGAATAAAAGGAAAAAAGGAAAAAACTGATAGCATCCATTTGTGTATGGAGTTTGAATCATAGTGAACAGATTATTTGGAAAGGAGGTGCCACTTTGGGCCTAGAGATCACGATAAATGGTGATCAGCAAACAATCAGGTAGTGGCTTTGAGAGGTTGAGGCAGGGGACTGCTGGAAGCTGGGAGTGTGAGACCAGCCTGGACCACATATCGAGACCACATCACTCCCTGTAATGCTAACACTGGAGTCGTGATTGGTGGCATCCATGGTCCTGGCTACACTGGAGGCAGTGGACTCTCTCTCGGGGCATTCCTTTGCTTTGCCCCTGACAACACAACCTGTGAATCCAGGCTGGGCACCGTGACTCTCAGCCATCAGCTCTGTCCCCTGGGAAGCCGAGGTAGGAGGCTGACTGAGTCCAGGGGTCAGAGACCAGCCCGGGTAATGTGGCCAGACCTCGTCTTGGCAATAGGTTGCCAAATTTGAGCCAGGCGTGGTTGCCTCCAGAGTCTTGGCTGATCACAATTCGAGGCAGAAGGACTATGTGCCCTGCAGGATGAGGCCCCAGAAGCCACAATCATGTCGTCACACCCTGGCCCAGCTGATGGAGACTCTGGTGAAAATAAAAGGACTTCCCATATGCATCATGATGGGTGTCAATGATGCCCATGAAAAAGGTCTCTGTGGGGGAGGGATGATGGAGTGATCAGGAGAAGAAGGGACCCACCCCCGCCCAAAAGTGGCAGACTCAGCAACTGGAACTTGGGCTTGCTGTGGCATTGCTGAACCACCTTGATTGCGTTGTGCCTGTTAGAACCATCTGTTCTGTGAGCTCACATGCGTCTATGCCATGGTGCACTTTTGTGGGGATTGGAGGCAGACCTTCTGGGACATGTGGCCAAAGGGGCAGAATGGATGTGCTGGTTGCCACTTTGAAACCGCCTATGAATGACAGGTGGGAAAGTCCCTCCTCTTGCTCCTTTGGTATCTAATATTTTAGTAACTGCCAAGGTATTCACTGACCACCAGAATGTGCTTAATTTGTGACATCTACAAAAGTTACTCGAGAATGAAAGAATTAAGAGTCAAATAACTGACACTGGGATGGTGGAGGACAGGGTCTGTCACTGTGGCCCAAGCTGGGGGCTGGGAACATGACCGTTGTTCACCCTCAGTCTCGAAACCGTGGGCTTTGGCTATTCTTTCACCTCAGACTCCAGAGTGGCCGGGATGATGGGCATCACAACCCCAGAACTCCTGTATGAATGGGTGTGGAGAAGGGGTCTCCCTGTGAGTCCTGGACTGGCCTTGGGCTCCTGGGCTCCAGCCATCATCCTGCCTTGGCCTCCCACATCACGGGATCTCAGGCATCGGCCACCATACAAGGCCTACAGACTCCTTTTTGCAAAGCTTCGAGGCCAGGCTCGAGGTCGTGTTGAGGCAGGCCTTCTGGGATGCATGAACAAAGGCATAGGATGGACGTGCCCAGTGGCCACCTTTGAAACATCATGCAAACAACAGACCGGAAAGTGACTTTTCCTCTGCCATCTCTGAGGGTGACTTCTCATGCTGGGTGGCATGGGCGCTGGTGTTTGCAGTGGTGGTGACTATTATTATTTTGAGTTGGAATCCTCCTCTGCCACCCAGACCAGAGCACAGGGGGCACACTCACGGTCACCATGGACTCCACCGGCCGGGCTCAGGTGATCCTTCTGCCTCAGCCCCCTGAGTGGCTGGAACCACAGCCCTGCACCACCACGCCCAGCTAATCTTTGGATTTATTTTTGATGGCCGAGAGAAGGTCTCACCCTGTATCCAGAGTGGGTCTCAGACATGCAGGCTCTGGCCATCCACTCGCTTTGGCCTCCAAAGGACTGAGATGCCAGTCTGAGTCCCTGAGCCCATCCTGTGGTTGTCATGGTAGTGTTCGGTTTTATTATTGTGAGTCAGAGTCCCACTGTCTTGCCCAGGCCAGAGCGCATGGGCCTGCTCTTGCCCACTGCAGCCTCCACCCGCTGGGCTCCGGTGATCCTACTGTCATGGTTTCCCGAGTGGCTGGAATGACAGGCATGCATAACCACGTTTGGCTTATATTTTTGGCTTCTTGTTGAGCTGAGGTCTCACCAAGATCTCCGGACTGGTCTTGAATCCGGGGCCTCAGGCAATCCTCTTCCCTCAGCCTCCCAGAATGCCTGGATGACAGGCATGAGCCACTACATCTAGCCTCCACACATCTCTCGGGGCCCCACCATTAGGCCCACTCCCTTCCAATCACCCGGGACACCGGAGATGGACCAGAGTTGACTGACGAGCCTGTCATAGGGTAATGCCTGTCACAGGGGCTTGTCTTCGCCTGGATACCCACACCTCCGCATGCCTCAATCAACAGGGTGGACCTTCTCACTCCTCACAAGGGCTGCACTGGGACAGCACTCCCTGGGCCTCTACATCAAGGTAATCAATTAGCAGATGCCTTGGCAAAATTGGTCATGTGCCCTCTCCTTGTAGATTATTTAGTCAATCAAGCTCAGCAATCCCATAAAATTCATCACCAAAATGCCGCAGCATTAAGGGACCAGATTTACATTCCAAGAGAAATGACTAGACAAGTCATAAAAATTGTACTTAATGTCCTACTTCTAATAACCCCCTCCTCTCAGGTGTTAATCCCTGCAGATTAAAACCTAATTTTGTGGCATATGGATGTTACTCATTTCCAAAGTATTTGAAAATTGTCATTTCTACATGTGACAGGGAATACATTTTCCCATGTAATTTTAGCCTCAGCCAGAAATGGGGAAGCCTATAAAGATGTAGTTCAACATTTATTCTTTTGTTTTTCACATCTGGGTATTCCTAAACAATTAATAACTGATAATGCTCCTACTTATGCATCAAAAGCTTTTCAGTTGTTTTGTACCCAGTTTAGCATCTTTCATTCTACAGGAATTCTGTATAATCCTCATGGTCAAGCTATA
>NW_007235132.1:0-7119 GCF_000164805.1 Carlito syrichta | reverse complement strand
TCAGATGGCTAGCTAGTTAAATCAGATAGATAAGTCAGCTGGATAACTAGTGAGTCAGTTATTTAGTCAACTGGCTAGCCAGCTGCCTATCTGGGTAGCTATCTATTTAAGTCAGCTGACTAGCCAGCTGTCTAGCTAGTTGTCACCTAGTTAAGACAGCTCGCTAGCCAGCTGGTTAGCTAGGTAGCTAGGTAGTTAATTCACTGGGCAAGCCAGTGGTATATGTCGGTAGCTTGCTAGTAATGTCAGCAGGCTAGCCAGCTGGTTAGCTAGAATGTCAGCTAGTTAAGTCAGCTGGCTAGCCAGCCGGCTAGCTAGTTATGTCAGCTAGTTGAGTCAGCTGGCTAGCAAACTGGTTAGTTGGGTAAGTGAGCTAGATAATTCAAGTCACAAGCCAACTGACTGTCTACATAGCTACATAGTTAATTCACCTGGCTAGCCAGCTGGCTAGCTGGTTAAGTCAGCTAGGTAAGTCAGCTGGCTAACCACCTGGCTAGGTAGGTAGCTAGCTAATTAAGTCAGCTGGTTTGGCGACTGGCTAGCTAGTTAAGTAAGCGAGTTAAGTGAACTGGTTAGCCAGCTGACTAGCTAGGTGGCTAGCTAGTTAATTCAGTTAGGTAATTCATCTGGCTTCCCAACTGGCTATGTAGGTAGCCAGCTAGTTAAGTCAGCTGGCTAGCCAGCTGACTAGCTGGATAAGTGAGCTAGTTAATTCAAGTGGCAAGCCAACTGGCTAGCTAAGTAGCTACATAGATAATTCATCTGGATAACCTGGCTTGTTAAGTCAGCTAGTTAAGTCAGCTGGCTAGCCACCTGGCTAGATAGGTAACTAGCTAATTAAGTCAGCCGGCTAGCCAGCTGGCTAGATAGTTAAGTCAGTGAATTAAGTGAGCTGGCTAGCCAGCTGGCTAGCTAGGTGGTTAGCTAGTTAAGCCAGCAGGCTAGCCAGATGGTGATCTAATTAAGTCAGCTGGATAGCCAACTGGCTAGCTAGGTGGCTGGCATGTTAAAACGGCTGGTTAGCAAGCTGGTCAGGTAGGTGGCCAGATAATTAAGCTGGCTTACTAGGCAGCTGAACACCAGGGTGACTGGCTAGGTAAGCCAGGTTTTTAACCCACTGTCCAGCCAGATGGGTGGCTATTTAAAGTGGCTGCGTAGCCAAGTAGCCATTCTGCTAGCTAGCTAGCTGGCTGCCTAGCCAGATAGCCAGCCAGTTAGCCAGCTAGTTAAACCATGTGACAAGCCATCTACCCACCCAGATACATAGCTAGTTAGGTCAGCTGTCTAGCCAGGTAGTCAGTCAACTAACTAGTCAGCTGGTTAAGTCTGTTAGATAGCCAGCTAGCTAGTTAAATAAGCTAGCAAGTCAGCTAACTCTTCAGCTAGCTAGTTAAGTCAGCTAGCTAGTTAGGTTACTTGTTAACTTCTAGTAACATTAACTAGCTAGTCAGCTAGCTAGTCTGCTAGATAATTAAGTCAGCTAGCCAACTAACTAGCCAGTTAGCTAGCTAGTTACGTCAGCTTGCTAGACAGCATGATAGCTTGTTTGGTAGCTAGTTATATCAACTATATAGCCAGCTAGCTAGTCAGCTAGGTAGTTAAGACAGCTAGCAAACCACCTAGATACTTGGCTAACTAGTCGGCTAGCAACTCAGTTAACTAGTCAGCTAACTAATAGGCTCGCTTGCTTTCCATCAGGTCAGCTAAATATCCGGCTCGCTCGCTGGCCAACCAGTCAGCAAACCAGTCGCCTCAGTCACCAGCCAACAGGTCAACTAACTTGTTGACTCACTCACAGGTCAACAGGTCAGCGAAGTAGTCAGCTTGCTCACCAGCCAACTAGTTAAGTCAGCTCACAGGTCGGCTCATTCTCCAGCCAAATATTTAAGGCAGCTCACACGTCGGCCAACCTGCCACCTGGCTAGTTAAGGAAGCACACTGGTTGCCTCAAAACCAGCCGACCAGTTAAGACTGACCAGTTGGCTCACTCGACAGCCAACTAAATCCAGCTGACCAGTCATCTCACACGCCAGCTGACTAGTTAAGTCGGCTGACCAATTGACTCACCTACCGTCCAACTAGTTAAGTCAGCTGACAAATTTGCTCACACACCAATGAACTAGTTAATTCAGCTGACCAGTTGGCTCACTCACGGGTCTACTAGTTATGTCAGCTAACCTGTTGGATCACTCTCCAACTCACTAGTTAAGTGAGCTAAACGGTTGGCCCACTAGCAGTCCAGCTAGTTAAGTTAGCTAACCAATCGGCCGACCAGTGAGCCAAATTTTCAGTCAAAAATTAAATCCGCTAACTAGTCGGCCAACTAGTTAGGACAGCTAACTTGTTGGCCAATCAATTGGACTAGTTAGGTCAGCAAATTAGCAAGCTAACTAGTTAACCCAGATAACTAGTGGGTCAACTTGTCAGTCAACTAGTTAGCCAAACTAAATAGTCGGCCGACTATTTGGCGAAAAGTTTATGCCAGCAAACAAGTCTGCCGAGTAGACAGCCAATGTAATAAACCAGCAAACTAGTCAGCTGACTGGTCAGTCAATAAATTAAGTCACCTAGCTAACTCGTTAATCAACTAGTTAAGTCAGCTAGTTATCTTATTTACTGGCTAGTTAAAGCAGTTAGCTAGCTTATTAACCAACTTGTTGTCTGCTAGCTATCTCGTTAGCCAACTAGTTAAGTCCGTTAGCTAAGTCAGCTAGCTAATCAGCTAGATAGCTAAGTCAGCTATCTAAATCAGTTAGATCACTATTTAGCTAACTATTTAAGTCAGCTACTTAAGATTGGTTTCTGACTAGTTAGCTAATTAAGTCAGCTAGTTATTCAGCTAGTTAAATAGTTAGCTAACTATTTAATTACTGTAGCTGTTAGCTAGCTACCTAGTTAAGTCTGCCAGTTAAGTCAGCTAGTTAAGCCTGTTTTCTAATTTTATCAGTTGGTTAAGACAGCTAGCTATCTAGTTAAATAACGTGATAAGTTAGCAGGTTGAGTCAGGTTGTCAGCTAGTTAACTAACGTATTATATCAGCTGGTTGTGCCAGTTAGTTAGGAAATGGGTTGAGTCAGCTGGTTGAGTAGGCAAGCTAGCTAGTTAGCTAACGAGTTAAGTCAGTTGGATGAGTCAGTTAGCTACCTATCTATCTAATGACTTAAATCAGCTCTTTGTGTTAGCTAGCTAGCTCATTAGCTAACGAGCTAAGATCAATAAGTCACCTAGCTAGCACATTAGATAATGAGTAAACTAACTAGTTAGTTAGCTGGTTATGTCAGCTAGCTAACTAAGCAGCTAACTATTTAAGACAACTGGCTAACTATGTAGCTAGCTAAGTAGCTAACTATATAATTCAGATGGCCAGATAGGTAGCTAGTTAATTAACTCAACTATTTCAGTCAGCTAGCTAACCAGAAGGCTAGATAGGTAGCGAGCTATTTAAGACAGTTGGCTCGAAAACTGACTACCTGGTTATTTCAGCTAGTTAAGAGAGCTGGCTAGCCAACTGGCAATGTATGTAGCTAGCTAGTTAAGTCATCTAGATAGCTACATGGCTAGCTAGTGATGTCAGCATGTTAAGTCAGCTAGCTAGCCAACTGACTAGCTTGTTAAGTCAGCTAATTTAGTCAAAGTCAAGTCAGATGGTTAGGCAGGTAGCTAGCTAGACATGTCAGCTTGCTAGCCAGCAGGCTAGCTGTTCAAGTCAGATAGTTAAGTCAGTTGGCTAGCCCTCAGTCTATGTAGGTATCTAGCTAGTTAAGTGAGATGGCTTGCATGCTTGCTATCTTAAGTCAGCTATGTAAGTCAGTTGGCTAGCCAGCTGGCTAGATAGGTAGCCAGTTAATCAAGTCACTTGGCTAGCCAGCTGACTAGCTGGTTAAGTCAGCTAGTTAAGTCAGCTGTCAACCTGTTGCCTAGCGAGTTAAGTCAGCTCATTATGTCTGTTGGCTATCCAGCTGGTTAGTGAGATAAAAAGCTAGTTAAGTCAGATGGGTAGCCATCTGGCTAGCTAGTTATTTCTGCTAGTTAAGTCAGTTGGTTACCTAGGAATCTAGCCATATAAGTCAGCTAGTTATGTCAGCTATATAGATCTTTAAGTCAGCTAGTTAAGCCAGCTGGTGATCTAGATAGCTAGCTGGTTAAGTCAGCTAGTTAAGTTAGCTTGCTAGCTAGTTATGTCAGCAAGGTAAGTCAGCTGTATAGCCAGCTTCATAGCTGGTTATCTGGCTATTTAAGACAGCTGGCTAGCCAGTTCGGTAGTTAGTTAAGTAACCTAGTTAAGTTAGCTCAATAGACAGCTGGTTAGCTAGGTAGCTAGCTAGTTAATTCAGTTGGCTATCCAACTTGCTAGCTAGGTACCTAGGCAGTTAAGTCAACCTGCTAGCCAGATGACTAGATAGTTCAGTCACCCAGTTAAGTCACCTGGTTAGACAGTTGGCTAGCTAGGTAGCTAGATAGTTATGTCAGCAGTCTAGACCGCTGGCTAGCTAGTTAAGACACCTAGTTAAGTCAGTTGGCTATCCAACTGGCTACCCAGGTAGTTTGCTCATTAACTCAGCTGGCTTGAGTGCTCTCTAGCTAGTTAAGTCACCTAGTTTAGTCAGCTGGCTAGCCAGTAGGCTAACTATATAGCAGGCAAACTAATTCAGCTGACTAGCAAGCAGACCAGATATTTATGTCAGCTAGTAAAGTCAGCTCACTAGCCAGTTGACTAGCTAAGTAGCGAGCTAGTTATTTCAGTTGTTTATCCAGCTTGCTAGGTAATTAAGACAGTTTATTAAGTCAGCTGGCTAGCCAGGTGGCTAACTAGTTAAGTCAGCTAGTTGAGTCAGCTGGTTAGTCAGTTGGCTAGCAGGTTAAGAAAACTAGTTAATTCAGCTGGCTTCCAAGCTGGCTAGCTAGGTAGCAAACTAGTTAAATCAGCTGGGTAGCCAGCTGGCTAGAAAGTTAAGTCAACTAGTTAATTCAGCTGGCTTCCCAGCTAGCTAGCTAGGATACTAGCTAGTTAATTCAGCTGGCTAGCCTGCTGGCTAGCTGGTTAAGTCAGCTAGTTATTTAAGCTGGCCAGCCAGCACTCTTGGTACTTAAATCAGCTAGTTAAGTCAGCTGGCCAACCAGCTGACTAGCAGGATAATTAAGCAAGTTAATTCAGCTGCTCAGTCAGCTGGCTAGCTACATAGTTACCTAGTTAAGTCAGCTAGTTAAGTAATCTGGCTAGCTAGGTTGCTAGCTTGTTGTCATTTAGTTAAGTCAGCTGTCTAGCCAGGTGCAAAGCAGGCTAGCTACCTAATTAAATCAGTTGGCTAGCCAGCTGGCTAGCTAGTTAAGTCACGCAGTTAAGTCAGTTTGCTGGCCAGCATGTTAGCTAGGTAGTTAGGTGGTTAACTCAGCTGGCTAGCCACCGGGCTATGTAGGTAGGTAGTTAATTAAGTGAGCTGGCTAGCCTTAAGGCTATCTTGTTATTGCACCTAGTTTAGTCACCTGGCTATCCAGCTGTCTAGCTAGGTAGCAAGCTAGTTAAATCTGTTGGGTAGACAGCTGGCTACTTCGTTAAGTCAGCTAGTTGAGTCAGCTGGCTAGGCTGCTGGCTAGCTAGGTACGTAGGCAATAAAATCAGCTGGCTTTCCAGCTGGCAAGTCAGTTAAGTCAGCTAGTTTACTCAGCTGGCTAACCAGCTGGCTAGCTAGTTAACTCAGCTCGTTTAGTGAGTTGTCTAGCCAGTTGGCTAGCTATTCAAAAGCTAGTTATGTCAGATGCATAGACAGCTGGCTCACTAGTTATTTCATCTAGTTAATTCAGTTGGCTAGCTAGGTAGCTAGCTAGTTAATTCAGCTAGATATGTCAGGTATCTAGCTAGTTAAGTCAGCTAGTTAAATCAGCTGGTATATGATAGCTAGCTAGGGAGCTAGCTAGTTAAAGCAGCTAGTTAAATCAGCAGAGTAGGTAGGTAGCTAGCTAGTTAAGCCAGCTATTTAGATAACCTGACTAGCTAGTTAAGTCACCTTGTTAAGTCAGCTCGCTGGCCAGCAGGTGAGTTAGGTAGTTATGTAGTTAAGTATGCTGGCAAGCCAGTGGGCTGTGTATGTATGTAACTAGTTAAGTCAGCTGACTAGCAATTAGGCATCTAGTTATGTCAGCTAGTTAAGTCAGCTGGCTATCCAGCTGTCTGTCTAGGTAGCTAGCTAGTTAAATCTGCTGGCTAGCCAGCTAGCTACTTTGCTAACTCAGCTAGTTTAGTCAGCTGTCTAGCCTGATGGCTAGCAACATAGCTAGGCAATTAGGTCAGCTGGCTAACTAGCTGGCTTGCTAGTTAAGTCAACTTGTTAAGTCAGCCTGATAGCCAGCTTGCCAGTTAGGTAACTAGCCAGTTATGTCAACTGTGCAGTCATCTGACTAGATAGTTAAGTCACCTAGATAAGTCAGCTGACTAGCCCACTGGCTACCTAGGTATTTAACTATTTAAGTCAACTGGCTAGAAAGCTGGCTAGCAAGATAAGTCACCTAGTTAATTCAGCTGGATAGCCACCTGGCTAGCTATGTAGCAAGCTACTTAATTCAACTGGCTAGAAAGCAGGTCAGCTAATAAAGAGAGCAAGTTAACTCAGTTGGCTAGCCAGCTGGCTAGCTAGGTAGTGACCTAGTTAAGTCAGTTGGCTGGCCAGATGGCTAGCTAATTAAGTCAGCTAGTTAAGTCAGCTGGCTATCCAGGTGTCTAGAGTGGTAGAGAGCTAGTTAAATCAGCTGGCTAGCCAGTTGCATAACTTGGTAAGTCAGCTAGTTTAGTCACCTGGCTGACCAACTGCCTTGCTCGTTTATCAAGTAGTTAATTCAGCCTGCTTACCAGCTTCCTAACTACTTTAGTCACCTCATTAAGTCAGTTGGCTAATCTGCTTACTTGCTAGTCAAAAAGATAGTCAATTCAGATGGCTAGACAGTTGGCTAGCTAGATATTTCAGCTAGTTAAGTCAGCTGGGTAGCTAGGTAGCTAGCTAGTTAAGTCAGCACTTTATGTCAGCTGGCTAGAAAGTTAAGTCAGCTAGTTAAGTCAGCTAACTAGCTGGATAGCTAGCTGAGTAGCTAGCTTGTTATTTCAGGTTGTTAAGTCAGCTGTCTATT
>NW_007235131.1:0-5978 GCF_000164805.1 Carlito syrichta | reverse complement strand
CTGTGAGAAAGGGATTGGCAGTAGTAGAATCTGCCAGGGGAGGGCAGGGTCAGGATTGGCATTAGTGGGAAACTGCCAGGGGAGGTGGGGCACACATCATCAACAAAGGTACCTGTATAATGAATATTTATATACCTTACCCTGAATTGTACCCCACATATTTAAAATTATAAATTGAAAAGTGGGCAAAGGACATGGACAAACTCTTCTCAAAAGAAGACATACAAGTGGTCTGAAAACATAAAAAATGCTCAACATTTCTAATCATCCAAGAAATGCAAATCAAACCACAATGAGATACCATTTCACATCAGTCAGAGTGACTATTATTAATAAGCTAAAAGCAACAGATGTTGGTGAGATTGCAGAGAAAAGGAAATGCTTATACAGTATTGATAAGAATGTAAGCTAGATTGACTCTATGGAAGGCAGTTTGGTGATTTCTCAAAGAACTAAAAATAGAATTGCCACTTGACCCAGAAATTCCCTTACTGGATATATACTCAAAGGAGCATAACTAATTCTACCAAAAAGATAATCTGCACTCATATGTTTATTTCAACACTATCCACAATTACAAAGTCATTAAACCAACATATGTGCCCATCAATGGTAGACTGGATAAAGTAAATGTGGTGATACACACCATGGAGTACTTATGTAACCATGCAAAAGGACAAAATCGGACTTCCGGCAAGATGGCAACAGGGCAGCTCAGTCTGTAAGACTCTCCACCGAGGAGAATGCAGAGACTCTTGTTCTCTTCCCGGAGGCTGCAGATCCCATCATCTGCAGCCTGCTCTTCACACAGAGCTCGGCCTGTAAACTTTGCTGAGGCATCACCATGGTTTGGGCAGCTACTGTGGATGCTGCTGCCGCCACTGCTGCTGTGTCTGGCAGTCATTCCACATCGCACTGCCAGTGCCTGGGGTGAGCCACTGCCTTCTCCGAGGCAGCTGCCACTCAGAGGTGGCCATTACAGATCACACCGCCTATACCAGTGGCTGAGCCGCCACCGCTGCTGCTCCTGCTGCTGCTGCTCCTGCTGCTGCTGCTGCCGTCGCCGAGGCAGGCATTCCACATTGCACTATCAGTGCCTGAGGTGAGCTGCAACCGCTGCCACCAAGGCAGCCATTGCACATCACACGGCCTGTGTCTAAGGTGATCCACGACTTCAGACCTTGAAGCTCCTGCAAGCAAGATCTGCTGAGGTCTACTACCACTGAGAAGTCCTGCCAGGCCGTGGGTCTCCTCCCATGCGCCTTGAGGCAACATCTCCCTCCCCATAGGGTGGGCGAGCAGCTGAGATAAAGACTATCTGGAGCGAGAGTAGCACCACCTGCTGGCAATTCAAGGTAACAACATGAAAAGGAAAAAAATGAAACCCTGACAGACCCAGGCCAGACTGCCTGTGTCCTTTCAGCTCTGAGTGGTAAACCAGGTAGTCGGGAACTGAGTGATGATCTGAACTGCCCTTCACAACAGGCCAGGGGCAACTGATCCTAACTGTGAACAAATTTACCAGCCTGAAAAGACAGCTAGAAATCAGAGCTGAAAGGACATTCGACTTAAATGAAAAGTCTCAGAGTGTGCTCAATTGGTTCTGTTAGTCTACTGACTTGATTCTATTCCTTCTGTTTTGTTCCCCCCTTTTTTTCCTCCTTCTTTTCCCTTCTATTCTTCTCTCTGCAAACCATATCTTTGTATAGAGGAATAGCACACCAATAAGGAGGTTGGTAAGCTTGTATGTTAGTGACATTGTATGTTTTAGTTTTTTTGTATGGGAGTTGGTTAGTTTGTAGCCGTGGTCTACTGTTTTTATATGTTACAATTTTTGTCTCTCTCTCCATTTGTTGGTATACTCATCTGTTTTCACCCTTACTCCTCTCTCTCTCCACCCTCCTCTTCCCCCCACTGCCTGCTCCATTCTCTTTCCTCTGTTAACCACATTTTATTTCAGGGAGTAAACCTACAAACCCATGCACAGGCAGATTCCAAGGCAGTGGGAAGTGGGTTTCAGATTATTCATACACCTGTTGACAGATACCAGGACCTGCAGATAGATTTTGAATCACAGCTCGCCCTTAAGTAAATCTCAAAACTGCAAAAAGGACCACCCCCAACCTACAGTGCAATTCCAGAATTGAACAAAGTAAGAGGACATGCATAAAGAAGAATAGGAGATTGAACAAACAGAAGTAAAAACAACCCCTCTTCCCCTGAATAATAGAATTAAAGAAGATGATGACATGGAGGGAAGAAAAAAGTAGGGAAGGAGGAAACAACAACAACAAATGCACAAATGAAGAAAAACCAAAAGAATAATATTGGTCTCACACAGACCCCTGGAGGGCAGACACTGAAAAAACAGATTTCGGAACACAAAAAATGAAGAGCCCCCAGAATAACTTGTCACATGAATCAAACCCAGACATCAGGACATTAATAGAGAGAATAAAAAAAATTGGAGACAAGAGGAAAATAGTAAGGAGCTGATGTCAGAAATAACAGCAGTAAAGAATACTGTGATGGAAATAAATAGCAAACTAATAAGTATGGAAAACAGAATTAGCCAAGCAGAAGAAAGAATCTCAGAGCTCAAAGACCAAAACACAGAACTAACCCAAACTGTCAAAAACTTGGAAAAGAAGCTCAAAAAGACTGAACAAAACCTTCAAGAAATGAGTGATTACTTCAAGAGACCGAACCTAAGAGTAATTGGCCCTCCTGAGACAGAGAGAGAAACAGAGGCCACACTGGAAGAAACATTTTATGAAATCATTCAAGAAAACTTCCCTCATCTCATCAGTGATGCAAAAATTCAAACACAAGAGATTTAGAGAACCCCTGGAAGACAACAAATGAGAAGACCAACTCCCAGACACATAATAATTCGCCTAAACAAAGTAGGTATAAGAGAAAAAATCCTAAAGGCAGCAAGAGAAAAAGGTCAGACTACTTACCAGGGAAGACCAATTAGAATAGCAGCAGATGTATCTACAGAAACCCTCCAGGCTAGGAGACCTTGGAGCCCTGTCTTCAAAGTCCTAAAAGATAAAAAATTTTAACCGAGAATAACCTACCCAGTCAAGCTAAGCTTCATCAGTGAGAGAGAATTGAAATCTTTCCCAGATATCCAATCCCTAAGAAACTATGCTGCCACTAGACCACCTCTACAAGAAACACTGAAGAAAGTATTGAATACAGAAGAAAAGGAAAAAAGAACAACATTATTCACAAGAGTACAGGCAAAAGATTAAAAAACCACATGAACCAACTCCAGAACCAAAAGAAAGACAACACACAAATAGAAAGAACAACAACTCTGAAAGAACATTATGATAGGGATCAACTCTCACATTGCCATAATTAGCTTGAATGTGAACGGACTAAATGCACCACTCAAAAGACATGGAATGGCAAAATGGATAAAATATCACCAGACAACAACTTATTGCCTTCAAGAGACTCACCTCACTAGAAAGGACACTCACAGACTCAAGGTAAGAGGATGGGAAACAAATTTTCAGGTGAACCGAACCCAAAAGAAAGGAGGAGTTGTGATCTTAATTTCAGACATAATACCCTTTAAGCTATCAAAAATCAAAAAAGATACAGAAGGCCACTACATAATGATAAAAGGTTCACTCCATCAACAAGAAATATCTATCCTAAACATATATGTAACCAACATAGGTGCGCCAACTTTCATAAAGCAACTACTAGGAAAACTAAAGAAAGATATTGACTCTAATACATCATAACTGGGGACTTTAATACCCCACTCACAACCCTAGACAGATCATAAGGACAAAAAAATCACCAAAGAGATCCGGAACTTCAATGTGACTCTTGACCAAATGAACTTAATTGATACTTACAGAACACTCCATCCAAAGACCAAGAATACACATTCTGCTCATCACTGCATGGAACGTATTCTAAGATCGATCACATAATTGGCCATAAATAAGGCATAAGCAAATTTAAAAGGACTGAAATTTTACCATGCACCTTCTCAGATCACAGTGGAATTAAAATAAACATTAACACCAACAAAGTCCCCCCCAAACCCACAAAGACATGGACACTAAACAAAATGATGCTAAACAACTTCTGCGTCAATGAAGAAATCAAAACAGAGATCAAAAGATAGCTGGAAACAAATGAAAGTGAAGAAACATCTTACCAAAATCTCTGGGATGCCATGAAAGCTGTAGTAAGAGGGGAATTTATATCCCTACAAATGCACATGAAGAAAATGGAAGGATCACAAATCAACAGACTAACAAGTCACCTAAAGAAGCTGGAAAAGCAAGACCACAAAAACCCTAATTTCAGCAGAAGAATCCAGATCATCAAAATAAAACCCCAAATCCGGGACATAGAAGACAAAAAGATAATACAAAAAATCAATGAAACAAAAAGCTGGTTCTTCGAAAGTATAAACAAGAATGATGGTCCCCTAGCTAGACTGACCAAGAAAAAGAGAGAAAAATCCCAAAAAACCACAATCAGAAACACAAAAGATGAAGTCACATCTGATCCTGAAGAAATACAAAAGATCATTACAGACTACTATGTAAACTTGTATGGAAACAAATTGAAAATCTCAAGGAAACGGAGGACTTTCTGACATCACACAACCCGCCTGGTTGAAACAAGAAGAAATTGAGCCCCTAAATAGACCAATAACAATTAAGGAAATTGACTGCATAATAAGAAAACTATCGACAAAAAAAGCCCTGGACCAGATGGCCTTCCAGCAGAATTCTACAAGACATTTAAGGAGGAGCTGATTCCAATCCTATTGAAGGTATTCCAGGCATTTGAGAAAGATGGAACTCTCCCCAAATCATTTTATGAAGCTAACAGATTTAATGCAATACTGAGTGACCTCTCACAGAAACAAAGATCTGAGTATCACATGTTCTCACTCACATAATGGACCTTGAGCATCCAATGTAATACTATAAGAAAATGACTGATGGTACTGGGAAACTATGGTGAGGGAGGGGGATGGGATTAACAGTAGCAAATATCTGTCTGGGGATGGGGAAACACCTCTTATCAACAGGGTGCCTGAATGAAATGTAGTCTTACACCTAACCCTTAACTGTACCCCACAAAACCATAATAAAAAATATTGATTAAAAAAAACAAAAAAAAAAACAATCAAGGAAATTGACTACGTAATAAGAAAACTACCTACAAAAAAAAAAGCCCTGGTCCAGATGGCTTTCCAGCAGAATTCTACAAGACATTTAAGGAGAAGCTGATACCAATCCTACTGAAGGTATTCCAGGCAAATGAAAAAGATGGAACTCTCCCCAAATCATTTTACAAAGCCAACATCACATTGATAACCAAGCCAGGTAAAGATCCAACAAAGAAAGAGAACTACAGGCCAATATCTTTGATGAACATAGATGCTAAAATTCTCAACAAGATCCTAGCAAACCGAATCCAACAATACTTCTAAAAAATCATCCATCATATCCAAGTAGGCTTCATTCCTGGGATGCAAGGCTGGTTCAACATTCATAAAACCATAAATGTAATTAAATACATCAACAGATGTCATAACAAAAACCACATGATTATATCATTAGATGCAGAAAAAGCTTTTGATAAAATCCAGCACCCCTTCTTGATAAAAACCCTTGAACATCTAGGCATATGGGAACATACCTCAAAATAATAAAAGCCATCTATGAGAAACCCACAGCCCAGCATACTCCTAAACGGACAAAAATTGAAACCATTTCCCCTGAACACTGGAACTAGACAACGATGCTCACTCTCACCCCTCCTGTTCAACATTGTATTGGAAGTCCTGGCTCAAGCAATCAGAGAAAAGAAGGCAATCAGGGTTATCCAAATAGGAAAAGAGGAAGTCAAGTTATCTTTCTTTGCAGATGACATGATCGTGTACCTTGAAAACCCAGAGAATCTGTCAAAAACCTCCTTACATTGAT
>NW_007235130.1:14750-24844 GCF_000164805.1 Carlito syrichta | reverse complement strand
CACACACAACCTCTTCTCCCACTACTCATCCTACTGGTGGGAGAAAAAATAAAGTTGTCTTTTCTGATGAGTCTGACTAGTTTCAAATGGGTCCTTAAGCATACTAGGATAGTCAGACTGTAGGAGTCAATGTCCTCTTTTTTTTTTTTAATTTTTTTTTAGAAGGATGGGATCTTGCTCTGTTTTCCAGGCTGGTCTTGAACTCCCAGCCTCAAGCAAGCCTACCACCTCAGTCTCCCAAATCATAAGGATTACTACAGGCATGAGCCACTACCCCTAGCCAGTGCTCCCTTTTCAAACTTTATTTTTGTCATTTAATTAACTCCAGCCATTGTCAAAACTAACCACTGTTTTCAGAACCTAGTAACTAACCCAGAGATTTTCACCGAGACTCCCAACCCTGATACATAGTAGACTAATCCAAGACTTTAAAAAAAAAAATAACGATGCCCAGGCCTCATCAAAGACCAATTAAATCAAAATTCTTGTGGTGAGTTCAGGAGTAGGATTGTTTGTTGAAGCTCCTCCTGTGATTCTAACATGCAGCCAGAATTGAAATACACTGCACTAAGCAAATGAGCACAGTGGCACTGAAACCTGATCTGATCCAGACCTGACACCAAAGAGACCCAAAGCTGGCAACATAAAATTGGTTGTAAAAAAAAGGAAAAGGGGTCCTTTTCCCAATCCAGACCAAGAGGCAGGGGTTGGGGTGGGGATGGATTTTCCTCTGTGTTAAGTGACAAATGATTATGAAAGGGCATGTCAGGCTACTTAGTTTTTCTGAACAGCTCCGTCTCCAGCATGAGCCTTTAATTAAGCTCAGTCCCCAGAGCACATCAAGAGACAGCTGGGGAAAGAAAACCACAATCAAGACTTCTTACTGGACTCAATCGCCAGACCCAATGCAATCAAGTAATTTCTCTAAAGTTTTATAAGAGTTATATGTCCTCAACCTCCCATAGTTCCAAAATAGCCTGTAGAAGACACCTGCACCCCAAACTCTGGACACTCTTATTAAGTCCAACACCAAGAGAGTTGACCACAGCACAGGATGTGTTTGCAAGTCAGACAGATCCTTGGTTACATGAGCTTGCACTCCCAGCACACGAGTGCTGAAAAATGAAAACACTTGCCAAGATTGGTGATGGCCCCAGCTTTCCCTGGACCCTTCTTTTGAGGTCTAACAGGAGGTGTCACGTCTCTGTTCTGAACCTGATACTGAGTATGCGAGGGGTAAGCCCTGAGTTTCTGCATTCACCCAAGATTGAAACTTTTTCTTGCTAGCTCCCCATCTCAACTCTAACCCTCACTCAAGCCCACCCTCTTGGCGGGGATTCAGACACCTGCCTTGTATCTGCAAGCCTTCCTCCCTGTCCAGAAACTGAGCACTGCTCTCTGTGTCCCTATATAAGAGTTGAGAACTTGACCGTGAACTTGTCACTTGATGTGAAAAAGACCCCTCACTCTCTTGAATGCCTCTCATCTTCTGTTACCTATCATCACTTTCCCACCTCACACTGGGTTTTCTGAATTTCAACACCTGTTGAGACAAGTTCAAATATTTCACAGACATTTTAACACTGGGTATTGGATCTCTAAGCCACCATTTTGAAAACTATTCACTGAAGCTGACTCCCTGTACCCCTCAAGAAGCCAAGTTCCTGAAGTCTCAGCACATTTCATGAAGACCCCATTAAAATTCTGACTTTTGGAAATCCAGAGTACTTCAGATAGAAAAAAAAATAGGCATTATTCTATTATCTCATCTTCTGTTCATAGAATTTTGAACAGAAATTAGAATGGCAAGTAGTTTTCATATCTAATGACCCTAAACAATTAGCAGGGGCTGCTTAGAAGGCGACTTTGAGAATTCTGAGGCTGTGTCTGGGCTCAGCTAGAAATCTTACCTTGATCGATTAGCAATGCCTGCTATGGGCAAAGATGTGGAGTATTAGGATTACATTAAATATTTGAAGACACTGATTCTATTCCATGTTAGCAGCAAAGTTAGGGCTAAAACCTAGCTTTCCTGACACACAGTTGTTCCTGCATGCTATTAAAAAACATCCAAGAGACATACATCTGAGTTTATAAAATAGAACAAGATGTAATCGATTACGTTACAGAACTCTTCTTTGTCTTGAAATGCTTTTACATGGAAAAATATCAAGTCTTTAGTAAATTTAAGGGCTAGTTTTCCAATCATTAACCACCTAACTGTGGAACCTGGGAGCAGATCAGTGGGAACACTCACTAAATGACCATCAGAGAGAAATTAAGCTGAAATCTAAGCTCAGTGATGATCATATAAATTAGTAGTGAAATTAGACAAAGTTTACAAGAACTCCATTTACCCTGACTTTTTCAGAATCATGACTCCTGAAGAGATAAATATATACTCAAATTGCCACAAAAAAAAAAATAGTATTTTATCTTTGGTGGTCTTCATAAGGTATGAAAACGAATCCCTTTGGTATACATGATTTATGAATCTAAACATTCATTTGAAAAGAAAAAGAGGAGTTTTGAAGTATGAATATACTTGGAACCTGCAATTTTGCTTGAGTTGATGGATTAGCTGTGATTCCCATGAAGAGACTCAAAACTCCTCTCCTAGGAGAAGAAACCTCTCAGCGACTCTTCTTATTGTAACTGAGGTGTAATGAGACATGATGAATTAACTAGTAAATTGAGAGAGGATATCCAAGGGCCTGATAGACATGATTTTCCTAGGATAGAGTTAAAGAGGGGAGGAGGGAATTCTGACCCTGAGGACTCAATAGAGACTCCCCATTGGTCACTGAGTTTTAGGGGGCTGGCACTGGCTTTGGAGCCCTGGCTGGTGAGGTAAGGGTTCTTAGGTGGGAATAAAATGAAAGGAGTTCTTCCTCCTATAATAAAAATAAAATCCTAAGACCTCCACCAACTGGACAGATTTCCCCCCCACCCCCGACTTGGCCAACAGAATCTCAGAAAACCTTAGAAACTGAATTCCTGGCCATAGTGGAAAATTAGGTCAAACATGCCTCATTCACCCCTCCTCTTTTGTGGTGTAGGTACAATGGGCCAGCAGTGATGTTAAAATGGAAATCATACAACTAACAACACAGACTCTTTGTGACAATAGGTGACAAATTATAAACAGGACCTAAAGCCATTCCAGGCAAGGATTATGTCATATACACTTGCAGGTCACTCTCACCCAGTATACTGGTTAACAAACTTCCTTATCATAATTAAAACAATCCTTTCTGTTGACTCCAAATGTACAGGCTAAAGTTGTACTCCCCCAACCAAGTGAAAATCAAAGAATGTCTGAATCCACCTATAACCTGAAAGCCCCTGCTTCAAGATATCCCACGTGTTCAGGCTGAACTAATGTGTACCCGTCACATAGTGATTTGCATCTTTGCCTATAAAATGCATAAAACCAAATGATAATCCCAACCACAGGCACACTTTTCCAAGACCTCTTGAAACTGTATCCCCCAGGCCATGGTCACTCATATTGGTTTGGAATAAATCCCTTTAAAATATTTTAGAGTCTGGTTTTTCCATTAACACTCCATTGATGAGGAAGGTTGGCTAGCTACCTGTGAACTTGCTGATTTACTCTCTCTCTGGTTGATTCAAAGGCATGTTAGTGATCTGGAACCCTGCAGCACCTTGTTACTTGACTCAAGCTTACAGGCCAGGTAGTGAGAACTCAACACCAGCTGTCTGACCCCTGGACAAGTCTGTATCATCACCATTTTTGTAAATCTGCAACACAATCTACAACAGCAGTATCCTGAAATAATAACGGTCCCCAACAATACACAGGCAGGGGTTCACCTTCCATTACAGCAAGAGCTACTTGCTGCCCGCCAAATTAACATTTTTTTAAAGATCCAAGATACAACCTATGTTATGCCCATAAACTTCATGCATTAAAACTGCATTAGAAATTTCATGTACACAGATGAAGAAGCTCTCTGATTATTTTTTTAATAAACGAAGGCAAAACAAAATTATATCAATAATTCTTGTGGACTGGAATTATATATCTATGTCAAGTGATTGCCTCTGGCAATTTTTTTTTTCATTTTTTAACGACATAATTACAAGCCCGCAAGAGGTATGGTGGATAATGAAGTCACTGCCGTAACCTTAACTGGGTCCTTGCTAATAGGTGTCTCTCTCATTTTCAAATTATAACCTGCAAAATGAAGACATGCCTGGAGAGCAGTGACAGGGGCTCATGAAGCTTAGCACCAAGAGTTAGAAAACACCCATGAGAAGACATCACGGGCAGATTTATTATGACATTAGACAATACACAAATGGCATTAATTATACCCTCCAAGTTTTGCTAGATTGAAGGCCTAGACAATGTGTCAGGCAGTAACACCTCATCCACAGTGTCTCTTAGCCACTTACCAATGACATCTTTGTCACAGACAACCTGCTGCACTAGAAGCCTCCAGGCCCAGGCCTGGGCCCGAAGGACAAAGATTCCAAATGTTCTACCCTGCCTCGTCTGGTGGGCAACCTGGTGTAATGATGAGAAAGCAGTGCCCTCCCCCCAAAAAGGACATCTCAAGATTGAAGAGAAAATAAGAGAATGACTGAGAGTTTGGAAACAGGACTACAAAAAAAAGGAGAAAAGACTTGGAATTTTTTAGGTAAGGACAGAGAGGGCTGAAGATGGAAGCAAGAAAAGAAACAGGAAAAAGGGTGTTAATGTTTGTCATTATATCTTTGAATTTTTTTTTTTTTAAAGTTGGAGTCTCACTCTGTCACCCAGACTGGAGTGCAGTGGCCGCTCCCGGCCACCGCAGCCTCGACCTGCTGGGCTCCAGTGATCCTTCCGCCTCAGCCTTCCAAGTAGAAGGAATTACAGGCATGTGCTACCACGCCTGGCTGATTTTTTGATTTATTGTAGAGATGACGTCTCACCGCCCAGGCGGGTCTCAAACCCGTGGGCAATCCACTCACCTCAGCTTCCCAAAGGTGCGGGATTACAGGCTGAGCCACCAAGCCTGACTTATCTTTGAATTATTGATCTGCATGGCTAGAAGAGACCTAAAACTTCCAACCAACACTTTGATCTTTAAACCCTAGTACAGCATACCACCGAAAGGGCATCCAACTCCTGGCCCAACTCCAACTACAAAAACTTTCCATTCCTAGGTGGTTCATTTTGTCTTAAACAGCTGGGATGATTAGCAAATTCATCTTTCTAAAGTTGAGCCTAAATCTGTCGCCCTGTCACTGACAGCTGCTAGAAGAAACATTGAATGACCGCCCCCTCCTTCAACTGATAGCCCTTCAAGTATTTCATAAAAGCTACTATGTCCCACAGATAACCCTTCCTCAATAATATCTGTGTGTCTCTGACCCATGGGGATATTATTATCAAAAATAGAAAAGAGAAAATTTTAAAAGTAAAGCTGTGTGTAAAATAAACACATGGAATAATTAATTGATAATAAAGAACTGTTAAAAGATAATTTTTCCCCGAAATTAAAATTCTGACTCTCATGTAGCTATAAATTAAAACAAAAGTATTAAAGATTTTAATTCATTACCAAATGAGGGAACCACTAAGACGTTACAAGTTCAAAAGACAAATCAACAGACACATTTGTAGATGAAAAATATTAAAATAAACATGCAAGAGAAAACAAAACTGGATTGTTTCACAGTAAGTGAAGGAAGCCAATTAAACCTCTGAATGGACAGAACAAAATTTGCAGTCTATAGACAAAAATTATTTTGTATTGCTCTCAGTTATCTACAATTTACAGTGTTTAAAATGATCCAGAGGCAATGTGCTCATTTTCTAGGGCTGCCTTAATAAAGTACCACATGTGGCATGGCTTAAAAAACAGAAATGTTTGATCTCACAGTTCTGAAGGTTGAGAGCTCATGTCAAGGTATCAGCAGGGCTGCCTTCTTTTCAAGGCTGCAAGAGAAAATCGGTTTCATAGCTCTCCCCTAACTTCCGGTGGTTTGCTGACAATCTGCAACAACCCTGGGCTTCTGAAGTCATCCCCTGATCTGTGCCTTTATCTTCACATCACAGCATTCTCCCCATGTGTATCTGTGTCCATATTTTCCCTATTTATAGGGATGCCAGTCATATTGGGTTAGGAGACCACCCTATTCCCGTGTAACCTCATCATAACTAATTACATCTGCAATGACCCTATTTCCAAACAAGGTCGCCTTCTGAGGTACTGGAAGTTAAGACTTCAACATATGACTTTTTAGGGGGAGCAGGCACAATTCAATTCATAACAAGTACAAAGCTTCCATATATTCAGAATAAAATAATTTGAAAGAGTACACTCTAAACAACACATCATTTTTCATCGAAGCACAAATTTCTTCTCTGCATAGCCATGTAGAAAAATTTTATAAAACCATTCCAGAAAGTATTGGAAGAGTGATACTTGCAGGTCTGAATATTTAGAACTGACCCCCAGGGTTTTTTGTACACTTTGTCATAACAGTGTAAATTCTGTTCTGCTGACCATTTTCTAATAATCTGATAGGGAAAAAAAAAATCACAACTCAAAAAGGCTAAGGAAGTTGCCTTCTGCTGCAAACGTAAGCTCAGCTAACTTACAAGCATCCAATTGGACATTAGTTATATCATCCTGAACATCCCACCAGAAGAGCACAAATAAGGAAATCACTCAAACTTTAATTAACCAAGTAATTTATTTGCTTTGCTTCTGCATTTATCTTATAAAACTGCCTTCCCCCTCATGTCTCTTGGACAGAGCCCCTGACCACTCCTGGTTTGGAGTTGTGCAATTCATGAATCACTGTCTGCTTAAATGAACCCTTTAACATTTTAACGTACTGAAGTTTATCCTTTAACAGTTCCCACCTTACAAATGGGGAAACCAAAGCCCAGAAGATTGAAATGACCTCTCCAGAATCAGAAGGCTGTATAGAGGATATATAGCAAGCATCCTTACCCAGCCTCAGCATATTATTGTCCCCTTTGCCCAAATTTCCAAATCTAGTCTTTAAACAGTTGACTAGTATTTGTTTCTTGAGATCTGTACAAGTGCTTTGCTGAAATGGAGCAAAAATTAAATAAGTTTAAAAGATACACAACCAGGATTTGAATGTAGTGCTTCTGCCTTCGTCGGCACAGCTACTAGGACAATGGGCCCTCTCCTCTGCCCCCACTTCCTCCCTAAGACTCCTCTCTCTGTAGGGCTGGTGAGCAGGACTGGTGGACAAACACTGGTGCTCAGAGCCCTGGGAAAAACGATCAAATGGCCCAGGCTCTACATATCATATAGGTAGTCAGGGCTTAGCCAAAATAAAATAAAATAACAAAATAAAGTGAGGAGAATGACACCCTCCTATAGAATCCTCATGTGAACAAGATCAAACAAAAACAAAACATGTGGGATCTCAGAACTGCAGAGGACCAGGGTATATTGTGTAACTGGGACTGGCACCTAGCAAATGATCAGTAAAAATTAATTTGGCTCGTTTCCTCCATGCAGACTTCACTCATCCCTTTCAGAACATATTTATCTGGCATTTTTCCAGAATTCAAAACCTGAAAGAGGTATAGAGTTTGTTTTACAAGATGAAAAGTTCTGGAGGTCCATTGCACAACAATGTGAACGTACAGAACACAAGGGAACTATACACTTTAAAACTGTTAAGATGGTGAACTTTATGTTACATGGGTTTTCTTTAATATAATTTTATTTAAAAGATGAAGAGAGACCTAGAAACTTCTTAATCAGTTGTAGTTGTTCCTCAATGGTTATTGATTCAAATGAGTGTTTTTTTGTTTTGTTTTTTTTCTGTAGGAGATTGAGGTTTATTTCTCCACATAATCATACTTGGCAGGTGGTTAGGAGAAGCAGCACTGCTGAGCTTTGTTTTAGTAATATACCAAGTTTGGGTCATGCCTATATGTTCCCCACTTTATTAGTATGTACGTGTTAGCTGCAGAAATTGGGGAAAAGGTCAGGAAAGCCATTATATATGGACCTGCTTGCTCTAGGTAACTTAGGTAGGCGGCTGTTTTTCAAAAGGGATTCTCATGATATCCACTCCCTTTCTCAGACTGACAGTAATCTGGAATCCAAAAAAACTTGTGTGTGAATTCTGCCCCCAACTCCCTACATCTACCCCCAAACATACCTCTTTCCTCAACCCCTCCCTCTGTGGGTGTAAAGCAGCTGCAAGCAGTGAAGCCCACTACTCAAATATAAATTGCAGGGAGACAGCAGAGGGAACAGTTACTTTCCCTCCCGAGGCTGAAGAAGATCTCAGAATCACAGAGGACCAGAGTATATGAGAGTTCAAATTAACCCTAAGTAGATCTTTCAGTCATCAGATATTTATTGAGCACCTACTAGGTGTCTGACACTGGGATCATTTCTGCAGACTGTGACTCTAGGATGCATGTATTTTTTATTATGGTTTTGTGGGGTACAGTTAAGGTCAGGTTACAATGACGTTATGCTCATTTTTATGCAGAGTTACCTGCTGCATTTGGGCAGTTCTGATTCCTGAGAGCAAGTCATTAGCTGTCCCCTTGCATATATGCAAGAATGAACCAATGTTGCCGTAGAGTGCAAATCCCTCTCACAAGCTTAGCAGTGTTTTTGTATCTCCTACAGCTCCAAACTAGATATTTTTCTTGCAAAGAACCCATGTGAATCAAAGCCTTTACCTTGCTTCATAGGGCTTTTACAAATAAGATTAATCTGGCAGGAAGGAAGCCTCCCTCCCCTGTAAATCCTCATGTTAAGAGATGAGCACTGGGCCAAATTCTTTCTTGCAGGCCTCCTCTTGAATCTTGGAGCCCTGAGAACAAGAGCCAGAGAGAATCTCTGGAGCTTTCCTGCCCCAAGTCATCTCGTTATAATGGGGGACCTGAAACCCAGGGAAGTTAAGCAACTCACACAAAGTCACACAGCAGAGCCAGGCCACACCTTAAAGGGCTTGGTTTGATTTTATTTACTTATTTATCTTTTTAAATAAAGGTCTCACTTTGTTGCCCATACTGGAGTGCAGTGGTACTATCATGGCTCACCTCACCACAGCCTCGACCTCCTGGCTCAGGTGATCCTCCCATCTCAGCCTCCTGAGTAGCTAGGTCTACAGGTGCATGCCACCACATCCAGATAATTGTTTTGATTTCTGTAGAGATGAGGTCTCACTGTATTGCCCAACCTGGGCTCAAACTCCTGGACTCAAGCAATCCTGCCTTGGCCTCCCAAAACGTTGGGATTACAGGCATGAGCCACCACGCCCAGTCCTTGGTTTGATTTTAAAACATCCATACCTTCTCTTAGTGACACCAACAGGTGTTTACTTGGCATCGATTCTGTATTGTGGGGCTTTTTAGAGTAACAGAGAGGAAAATCTTGATTTAAGGACTTCTTTTGAAATTTCACGAGAGCTCTCGAGATTATTAGAGACCCTCAGGCAATAGTTTTTAACCACATGTAACTTGGGGAGGAAAAGTCCTGAGATCCTCTCCAAACCTACTGATTCTGAGTCTTTGGGATGAAATTTAAGTCCCACCGGGGTTTCTGAAGGTCAGAACCATGACTCCAGGATGTTCCAGAATCAGTCTGAGATTGATTCTTTGACATGGTTTCAGTACAATCATTTCACAGAGAAAGAAATGAATGCTTCTAAGTGTTAAGGAAGTTAGGGCTGGATCCTGAGGCACCTGCCTGTCATCTCAGCAGTTTGGAAGGCTAAGGTGAGAGGATTGCTTGAGCTCAGGAGTTCAAGATCAGCCTGGGCAACATAGCGAGATCTCATCTCTACAAAAAAGATTTTAAAATTAGCTGGGTGTGGTGGCATGTGCCTGTAGTCCTAGCTACTTGGGAGGCTGAGGCAGATCACCCTGAGTCCAGCAGGTCAAGGCTGCAGTGAGCTGTGATCATGCCACTGTACTCCAGCCGGGGCAACAGAGTGAGATGTCAGGCATAGTAACTCCCAACTATAATCCCAATGCTTTGGGAAGCCAAGACAGGAGAATCACTTGAGGCCAGGAGTATGAGATCAGCCTGGGCAATATAATGAGACCCCATCTCTACAAAAAAATT
>NW_007235130.1:14054-14730 GCF_000164805.1 Carlito syrichta | reverse complement strand
TATTAGAGACCCTCAGGCAATAGTTTTTAACCACATGTAACTTGGGGAGGAAAAGTCCTGAGCTCCTCTCCAAACCTACTGATTCTGAGTCTTTGGGATGAAATTTAAGTCCCACTGGGGTTTCTGAAGGTCAGAACCATGACTCCAGATGTTCCAGAATCAGTCTGAAATTGATTCTTTCACATGGTTTCAGTACAATCATTTCACAGAGAAAGAAATGAATGCTTCTAAATGTTAAGGAAGTTAGGGCTGGATCCTGAGGCACCTGCCTGTCATCTCAGCAGTTTGGAAGGCTAAGGTGAGAGGAATGCTTGAGCTCAGGAGTTCAAGATCAGCCTGGTCAACATAGCGAGATCTCACCTCTACAAAAAAGATTTTAAAATTAAGCCGGGCTCGGTGGCTCAGCCTGTAATCCCGCACCTTTGGGAGGCTGAGGTGAGTGGATTGCCTGAGCCCGCGGGTTCGAGACCCGCCTGGGCAGCGAGACCTCATCTCTACAATAAATCAAAAAATCAGCCGGGCGTGGTAGCGCATGCCTGTAATTCCGGCTACTTGGAAGGCTGAGGAGGAAGGATCGCCGGAGCCCAGCAGGTCGAGGCTGCGGTGGCCGGGAGCGGCCACTGCACTCCAGTCTGGGCGACAGAGTGAGACTCCAACTCAAAAATAAAAAAAAAAT
>NW_007235130.1:0-14034 GCF_000164805.1 Carlito syrichta | reverse complement strand
AAAAAAATTTAAAAAAAAAAAAAAGCTGCATGTGACTTTGGCACTTATAGTCCTAACTACTTGGGAGGCTGAGTTTGGAGGATTGCCTGAGCCTAGGAGATCAAGGCTACGGTGAGCTATGATCACGCCGCTGTACTGCAGCCTGGGTGAAAAGGCAAGACCTTGTCTCTAAAACAATAATAAAATGAAGTTTTAAAAAGTCAGAAGAAACAACTATAATACTATAAGAAAGCATTTGGCAGTAATAGGAAACTGTCAGGGGAGGGGGGGTGGGATTGGCAGTTAAGGGAGACTGCTGGGGAAGGAGGGGCATACCTCGTCAACAAGGGTATCTGCATAATCAATGTTTGTATACCTAACCCTGAATTGCACCCCACATCTTTTATAATAAAAAAATAATTTTTAAAAAGTCAGAAGAGTGTACACACATATAATCCCCCTTTCACTACAGAAGCAGACATTATACATGCTTATGAAGCAAGTCACTAATGCACTGTTTCCTACTTCAGTCCACCGCACCTTGGACTACACTTTTACTGCTTGCCTGAATCCAGTGAGACAGAACACTCGCACACACAACTTATATGAAGCAGGTTTATTATTTGCATATAGATAACATGGGACAGCAGAAGCCTAGAATTTATAACAGGTTGGTTCTCCCAGGGCTCAGGAAACTTGCGGAGGCGGATGGAGTCTCGTCTTCTCATGCCCCACATATACCACAACTGAGGGACCCTGGAAAGCAGTCCTCCACCCCAGGTTTTATACCCCAGGGGTCACAGGTCTCTAGGCTAAAGTGTTCAAGGACACACTGTTTCCACGATGGATTAGAACAGAGCCCAGGCTGTTTCTCTTTATCTCAGGATGTTGAATTCCCAGCACAGGCTACAGTCATTCTTGAAAACTACAAGCAAAAAAAGAAAGGGAAACTGGATTGGTCCAGGACCACCCAGAAAACTGTCCTACAATGATATTCTGAATATATACAAATACATAGTTGTGGGATAAACAAATTGTCCTACATTTATACAATGGAATAGTAGAGAATTTATTACTAAGACAAGTATCAATATGGATGCATCTCAAAATCATGAAATTGAATAAAAGAAGCCAGACACAAAAGAATACACATTGTGTGATTGCATTTATACCAAGTTCAAGAGCAGACAAAACTAACTATTGTAATAAAAATCAGGCTAACTCTCAGGGGAGATGCTACTGTCTAGAAAGAGACTCAAGGGAAATTTCTGGAATGAGAGAAATGTTCTGTATTGATGTTGGAGATACATCTTAAGTACACTTAAGATTTTGCCTTTTGCTATATATAAATTGTACCTCAATAAAGTATTGTTAACATGAAAAAGCAAAAAGACAAAACACAAAGGTGTCTCAGAAACAAGAGGAGAAAAAAGGAGGAAAGGGATATCAGATTCAAGATAGTAATTAGCTGTAGGGAGAGAAGGATGGGGTCAGCCCATGGGGGTGAAAGGTTCACCTTTTCACCTTTATCTAGAATATCTTCTCTCTCCTACAAAAAGCAAATAGGACAACATCTTTAATTCTGTGCTGCTAGACTATGGGTGTTTGTTAAGAGAGTCACTCTATTTTTCTGGTTCTGTTTTTGTTTTTGTTTTAGGAAGTAGGAGAAATCAATGTAAGAGAGAGCTCAGGGTCACAGAGCAATAAGCAGAGGCCACACTTTTGACACCAGGTTCATCAATCTTCCCACCCTCCAAAGCTGGCTATTAAGGGAGTTCTTCCTCCAACGTGTGCATTCAAGAAGCTTTTCATTGAAAGGATAACATGTGTGTTAATTGATGCTTTGACTTGTAGTGCTTGCATTTTAGATTCAGTTTAGGGTGTTAACAGGCTTCCTTTTTTCATTCAGATGAAAAAAACAAGCCACAAACCCTCCCCTGAGAATGTTTTATATCTTAGTTTCCTCATCTATGAAATAGATTGGGCCAACTGATCTGTAAGTTCCCTTCATTCATTCAACTGGTCAGGAACTTTTTGCGTTTTCACCATTTGCCAAACTCTGATACTATGTCTCTCTCAGGTCTGACATACGTCCAGATTCATTCAATCCCATATTCATTATGTCCTTATTAAGCATCTCCTGAATGCCAAGCTCTGCATCAGGCACTGGCTAAGAAAGCTGAGAGAGGAGCTGTGGATCCTGCTGACCTACAGGCCAGGGGCTGTTTCACCTGGACAGAACTCACCCAGCCCAGCCCTGTCATTTATCAGGAGAGGGAAAAGAGATCCTGGCAGAGGAGGTGACTAACCCAAGTCAGGTAGAAGTTAGAGGCAAAGCCAAGGCAAAAACCTGGTCTGCTTGACTCTGGTCCCCACTGAGGTTGCTGGTCTTTTCAAAGGACAATACAATAAGTATCAGGGGGCAGCACATGTACCAATGCCAAGTTAGTTTCATAATTAAGTATGACTATAGGAGCCCAGAGAAGGAAGGCACAGCTTCTGACTAGGGTAGTAGAAGCAGCTTGAAGGACAGTCAGTATTTGGAGCAAGTGAAAAAATCAAGAGGACATACCAAGCAACAAGAAGAGATGTCCAGAGGCAGGAAGACTTGCACAGCATCCAGGAACAGTGAAGAAACCAGCATGACTTGAGCAGAGAATTCAGGAAGAGGGTGGACATCCTATCTGGAAATCATTATTATTTATAGATTATTCCAGTAGACTTGGCTATTTGTGGACCTGGTGTCATGGAAACAACACTGGAAAGAATTAGAAAATTCAATCCTTTATTCGAAAAGCCAATTCAACAGCTCTTGCTAAGTTCTAGGCTCTGTTCTAGCCCACTGGTGATCAGTCTTGGCTGCACATTAGAATTATTTGGGTAGTGTATTAGTCAGTTCAGGCTGCATAACAAAGTACCACAGATTGGATGGCTTAAATAACAGAAATTTATTTTCTCCCAGCTCTGGAGACTAAAAGTCTGGGATCAAGGTCTTGGCCAGATTGTTTTTTTTTAAGTCTTTCTTCTTGACATGTAGATGACCATCTTCTTCCCATCTTCACATGGCCTTCCCTGTGTGCCTGTCCCTATCCTAATCTCTTTTCTTAAGGACATTAGTCATATCAGATTAGGGTCCACCCATATGACTTCATTTTACCTTAATTCCTTCTTTAAAAGAAATTTTTTTACCTCATACCTTCTTTGAAAGCCCTATTTCCAAATACAGTCACATTCGAAGGTACTAGGGGGTTAGAACTTCAACATGTGAATTGGGGGTAGGCTGGCAGGGGGACACAATTCAGCCCATAATAGAGAACTCTGAGAAAAATCACAATTCTAGGACCTCACTAGAAACCTGATTTAGTTGGTCTGGATGGAGCCTGGCATTGTTTTTTTTTTTAAACTTCCAGGTGGTTCTAATGTGTGTTCAGCCTTAAGAACCTCAAGGTAGGCCCTCAGTGGAGAATCTAGCCCCAGTCTAAGATAAAAGAATATATGCTATAGTTTTCCCAGTTATTAAATGAACCAGCTGGACAAAATAATTGTAAAATCCCTCTCAGCATTGAAATTTCATGAAATTTTGTGATGGGTTGCGGGTGAACAGTCTCTGGCCTAATTCTTATTTCCATCCTAGACATTGCTACTTTTCTTGACACCCTGATAAGAAGTGGCACATTTGGGGTGCACGAGTGAATATAAAGAGACTCAGGAGAGTTACAGTAGGAGCAACTTCTAGCCAATCAGGTGTTCCCCAGTAATACAGTTGGGCAGGATGCTCATGGCATTCTGCCTAAGTGCTTTTGCAGCTGAAAGCTATCGGGAAAACATCAATGGGCCCTGCCATTAGCGTCTCCTTGCAGCTGCAATGGGATGCCTCTGAAAGAAAATTTGCACCAAGAGTGTGGTATGCTAATTAAAACAGAATTCTGTGCAGACATTTCACTTGTAGATGAGTTCAAGGCAATTAGCATCTAGGGCAGGAAGGTACTCTGGGAAAGAGGCTGAGCTGGGTACATTTTGGGGTGGAATGGAAGGGTTCGACTTTTGACTATAGTGCTTAAGGGAGATGACTCTGCAGTCTCCTTGGGGGCTCTGTTACAGTGAAATGAAACTCACAAAGCAGGCTGGATGAATCCCAAACACCAGGCCGTCCAATAGATTTCCTGGGTTCTCCAGCTTACGCCATCTTTCTCTTTCTACTTCCTGTCTTGCTCATCACCATGAGGAACATAATATAATAAAAGCAGATTGATAAAAAAAAATATTCATTTGTAGCCAGTTGGTCATTTGAGACATCAAATTGCGTGTGTCTAGAAAAGACCTACAAAGAACCTTTAAAAAGGAGGGAAGGGGTGCCGTTTCCAAACTGCTAGGTACAGCAGACAGTGGGTAGGAGAGACAAATCATTGGAAGGCATGTGTGAATTGGGATAATTGATTTTTCTTCCCTCTGCCTGGTGGCAAGAGTTGGTGGAAGATAAAGCAAGTTAGGGCAAATACAGTGGCTGAGGATCCTCCAAGGAGAAAACAGGAGGAAGGGAATGAGGAATATGAGAGGATCCTTCAGAAGTCTGGGTATGGCTGTAAATGGGTGGACTAATGTGCTCTTTCTTGATTAACCTTAGAAAGTAAGAGTCCCACCAATAAGGCAGGGCAATAAATAGATGGCAGCAAGTATTGCCAAACAGGAAAAGGCAGACGATGTCCCCTAGTTCCTTATGGCTTGCATCTGACACGCAGGAGAGACAGAAAGTCCCCCATGCCCAGTGGAGAGAGCAGTACATCAAAGGTGAGGTTTTTTGTTTTTATTTTTGTAGAGACGGAGTCTCACTATGTTGCCCAGGCTAGTCTCAAATTCCTGGCCCCAAACCATCCTCCTGCCTCAACTTCCCAAAGCACTGCAATTACAGGTGTGTGTGAGTCACCATGCCTGGTCTTAAGGAGAGAGTTTTGGTTGGTAAGCCTGATTAGGGACTTCCATGGCAAGAAACAAAATGACCCTTGAGTAGAAGGCTCGAAGGACAGCCTGCTCTAGTCCCAGGGCATCCCCAACTCTGACCAGAACCAAGTTTGAAGTACCCCTAACAAGACTGTTAGTGTGTGTCCAGTCAGAAGACAGAAACCACTCCAGTCATATGTACAAAAGAGAATTTACTATAAAGAACTGCTAACTAGGTAACTGGAAATGCCAATAGAAAATACTGTTATCATGGAAGTGGTGACTGAGGGAGGAGTCCCCGACTCCCTGAGGCTGAAGGAACAAAGAAGAGATTGTAATTATTAATATTTCAAAGCTTGAACAAGCAAGTGTTCCATAGAGAAACTCAGATCCATGAGGGCAGGGTGCCAGTCAGTGGGTGTCAGTGTCTCAGTGTACAGGAGGAAGCTGGTCCTGTGATGTTGAAAAAACTGCAAAGTAGATTCAGCTACTGCTACAGAGAGATACTGCTGCCTCCACGATGAAGAAGCATGGCTAGAGGGATGCTCAGAGACAGATAGGAAACAGCCAGGAAGGAGTCTATCCCCTCCCCTGTTCCAGCCTCCAGTATTGTCCCCCACCCCCAATCCCCATTGGCAGAGTCTAACAGAGAGCCAATCAACAAACAAGAAAATTGTTCACACTCCCAGCCCTAAGATCACAAGTATAGCATATAGATGTGTGGGTTTGGACACAAGAGACAATAGCTAATAACAACGACAATAGCCACAGCCAGCAATAGCAGACACAAATGGGCACAGTCCATATGAGGGACCAGACTGTATGATGCAAACAACAGTGAACAACAGCCAGTCTTCCTTTGGTATATTAGAAGGAAAGGGCATTCTCTTCTTTCTGTGCCCTGTGCCTTCCTGATCACATGGTTTCTAACCATGAGGTCCCAAGGGAGCCTCAACTTACTTTGTTATCGGCCACCTAGAACTATCTAGAACTCCTCTGGTGCAATGCTGCTGTGACTACTACCAGACTGACTTCAAGAAGAGAGTGGTGCAAGCAAGACCACACATCACTTTAAGTCTGTCCCAGATGGCTTCCATGCCTAAATTTTAATTCCTCGTAGCACCAAGACAACTTTATTGAAGGTTTAGGGATTGCCAAGGAAAATCAACACAGAGAATTACAACTTAAAGTTGATTATTAGACATTACTGTTGCTAAAATTTATCAGACAGGATCTCTGTCCTCAGGACCTGACCTGCTATCATGTTTCTGTGATCTGTTTTCCTATTTTCTCACCTCCTTGAGTTCCAAGTCCCAAATCCATGAGAGACAGCTGAAAAGTCCTGTGAGTTTGTTACTCACAACCAATTCAATTCCATTACCTCAACTTCTCAAATCCAGAGTTAGCCTCAAGTCTCACTTTTCATAAGCAAATACCCATTATCAAGCTTTCCTAATAAAAGTACTTTTTTCCCCTTAAGGAAAATTATATCACTCACCTAAAATACAAGAATAACTGATGACCATTTTTTATGATTCTTCTTTCTTCCTTCTCAGTAGCTAGTTGTCTTGGGGTAGACCCTCCTGACACATTGTGTTTCAGGGTCGCCTGAATCTTCTAAATTAGACAGATTCAACACATCATAAGCTAGTTATCTCTACCTACTGAACTTCCATTTCCTCCTCAGCAAAATGAGAAGGTTCAATCAGACCCAATCTGAGATCTCTTCTAGCAAAATGATGCCATGAATTATTAACATGAATTATGAAATTGATTGGTTCTTCAGCTTTGATCTTCTATCAGTCACCAGAATAATTGATCCATAGTAGATGCTCAATGTGCATCAAGTGAATAAATGAATGAAATAATCATAGTAGTAATTTATTAGTTTTTCTAAACGCACACAAGGGAAGGGGAATCCAGTTGTGAACCCCTTGTATATGTGGTGAGTTGCAATTGGCAAATCAGCAAAAATATACATTAATGGTTAAAAAAACAAAAATTCTATGATTATATCAATATACATGTCAAAAAGTAAAATATTTTATAAACCCAACTTATCAATTCTTTTATTTATTCAACAAATAATTTATTTGTGATCAATAGGCATCAGGCTAGCCACTGGGAACAAAAGATAAAAATTCATTTATTCATGGAGTTTATTACATTCGAAATTGAAACATTTTATAAAGTTTTCTAGGAATAGAAGAAAATTTTCTTAATCTGATAAAGAATTTATTTTTTACCAAAAGTCTACAGCAAACATTATAGCTACTAGCAAATCTTAGAAGTATTCATATTGAAGTCAACAACTATCATCTTCTCTATTCAACATTGTGGAGCAAGTCCTAATCAATGAAAATTGAGACAAGAAAAATAAATAAAATACATAAGAATCGGAAAGACTTGCTTGCAGATTACCTGTATAGAAAATCCAGGAAACCTGAAAATTATAGTAACTAATAAGAGAATCCACCAGGATTGTCAATTGCAAAATCAAATTTTTAAAACCCTTTACACTAACAATAACTAGGAATAAATTATAATAGAAAAAATATCACCCATAATAGCAACATTCTATATATCTGTGACAAATTAAGGTATGTAAGAACTTTATAGAGAAATTACAGAACACTACTGAAAATTCTAAAAAAAAAACCTAAAGAAAGAGATGTACCATGTTTATGGACAGGAAGACTCAATTCCATGTAGATTGCTTTTTCCACAGCAATCCATGAATTCATGACAGTGATTGCCTCTCTGAAATAGAATGGAAAGGACAGAGAAAGGGAAGGAAATAAAATTGAGTATGGGAACAAAGGCGATTCAAGTTTATCTGTAATAATCTATTTATTTTGTAGTTTTTGAAATGTAGAAAAAAATGGGAGAGGATGTTTTGCTGGTCTAATTTCCCTTTCTAACTAAACTTTCACCACCCATAGCCTCCTCCTCACCAACAAAGCAATCATCTGTTCTATGTAAGGGAGAGGGAAAGGTAGCCACTGATTGGATCAACCTTTTGACTTAAGCACAATTAATCCATGGACTGACCAGCAGTCTATGATGGCCAGAAAGAAAAAGGTGAGCTGGGCTGATCCTATATTTTCCCCCATGATATGAATTAGAAGCACTGAAAAAATATACCAGCTGCTATGGTCAGAGCTGGCAAAATAGCAACTGAATCTTGCTAATGGGTGCTCTGGAGTGAAAATCTGCAGCCCAGCACTGCTAGGTACCTGCCCTTCCTGAGCCTGGTCATTCAACTTTTCCTGAGTTTCCTTGCATGAAGCAAACTGTTAATGAACTTCACTATTTGAGGCAACTTAGGTGAACTGCAACTACAACATGCTGCTAACAAGTCTCTCCACCTATGAACTGGATGCCATCCCCTTCCACCTGCTGGATATTCATCCTCATTCTCTCATTCATCTTTAAAGAAAACCTCTATCACAATCTGTTTGAACTGCTATGACAAGATACCATAGACTAGGTGACATAAACAACAGAAATTTATTTCTCACAGTTCTGGAGGCTGAGCAGTTCAAGATCAAGGTGCTGGCAGATCCAGTGTCTGATGAGGACTCACTTTCTGATTTGCAGATGACCATATTCTTATTTTATCTTTACATGGCAAAGAACAGAGCGAGAGAGGAAGCAACCCTCTCATGTGTTTTTATAAAGGTATTGATCCTATTCATGAAGGTTCCATTCTCATTACCTAATCACCTCCCCAAGGCCCTATCTCCTAACACCATCACTTTGGGTTAGGATTTTAAAAGATGGAATTTAAGAGGACACAAACATTCAATCCATAGCACCCTCCCTCCTCCTGGTATGTCCCTCCAAAACCCCATTGCTTCTCTCATGTGACCCTCTTCCTCAAACCTCTTTTTTTTTTTTTTTTTGAGTTGGAGTCTCACTCTGTCGCCCAGAATGGAGTGCAGTGGCCGCTCCCGGCCACCGCAGCCTCGACCTGCTGGGCTCCAGCGATCCTTCCGCCTCAGCCTTCCAAGTAGCTGGAATTACAGGCATGCACTACCAAGCCTGGCTGATTTTTTTTTTTTTTTGATTTATTGTAGAAATGAGGTCTCGCTGCCCAGGTGGGTCTCGAACCCGCGGGCTCAGGCAATCCACTCACCTCAGCCTCCCAAAGGCGTGGGATCACAGGCTGAGCCACCAAGCCCGGCTCTCAAACCTCTTATAAGAGTCTTTCATGGTTTTTGCCTCCCATTAAATCCTCAAGACACTTAATATTCCCACCACTCATCTAACATGGGTCTTGAAACCTTCCCACTTCTCAACAATCACAGCATCTTGCCCCTCTCACAGAATTATATTTATTAACTGTTTTCCTCCACTAAACTATAAGCTTCCCAAAGGCAGGAACATTCTATCTTGTCCACCTCAGAATCTCGAGTTCCTAGCATAGTACATGACCTGTAGTCGATGCTCAATCATCCATTGTTGAAAAAAACAATTTAGATGTTAAAGTCATGAATATCATCACTTGGTGACAAGTCATTAGCATTTACACCATTCGCTTGAAGTTTTTTTCTCATGTATATTTTGACCATTGTGCATATCTGATCAATGTTAATATAAGCCATGATCTGAAAGTTTTTGATCCCCTCAAAATTCACCTGTAGCAATCCTAGGTGATGATAAACGTGGTATAAGGAGATGGGACCCTCCTGAATAGGGTTAGTGCCTTTATAAAATAGGCCTGCGAGAGTTAATTCACCCCTTGCAAGGATACAGCAAGAAGGCACTCCAAGGAATGAGTCCTCACCAAACACCAAATCTGCTGGCAGCTTGGATCTTGGATATCCCAGCCCCCAGAATTGTGAAAAATAAACATCTATTGCTTATAAGTCATCAGTCTAAGGAACTTTGTTAAAGCAGCATGAACCAACTAAGACAAAATACTAACATTTTTGCCATTTTTTACCAGGCTCATGTTGAAAGTCTCGGATCTTAGCCCTGAATAATTTCACGAATAGCAAATTTAATACAAGCAGTCTGCAAATTGGTGAAGGGCACTTGTACAAAATTGTATATTTGGTCACTAATTGTGGCTCAAATTGATACAGCTACAAAAATCAAATAAAGAGTTCTCAACTTTCTGACTTTTAAGGAACCTCAATTAAACCTGTTTATGAGCTGGTTCCCTGAAGCAGCCTCAGGGATGGATCAGAGAGTGGAATCGTGTGGTTAATGCAAAGGTGTCTCTCTCAGTGAAGAACAGACATGAAGGACCATATTTTTTAAACTACAAAGCAAACCTGGCTACCTCTGAGGCCATGGTCTTGTCAACCACATCACACAAAGAGTTAAGTTTCTCTTTCCCCCCTTTGAACTTCATGCAAATATAAATGGAAAGTGGAGAATTAATGTAGCAACCTGGGATCTCTATCATAAATCACAAACATGAGCAACAGCCTTTCTTCTGGCAATTTTAAAGTTTATTATGTTCTGACTCATGTAGTCAAGGGTGACATCAGCACAATCTCAGTGATGATATATAAGGTGATGACAACCCTGACTGATGCTCCCTTTTAGCTTCCCATTTCTGAAAGCTGAAATATGCCCTTTCTCCCTCCAGACACAGTAAATTCACATCGACTTCGGAGACACCTTTCCAAATAAGATATCAAACTTTATGTAAGGGCATTTCTCTTTAGGGCGGGGGGGTACTGTCATTGCCCAGCCGGCTCCTCTGCCCATGCAGAAATTCTTCAGAGTGTTACAGAGGCTAGGATTTCCTTCCCAGGCTCTTGTTCTAGGGTTGTTTAAAAATAGTTAGTATCCAGTTTCAGCTGCTGGGGCTGGGGGAGGCTGTATGTTAAAAAAAAAAAAAAAGACAAAAGTTAATTTCTCGTGTAACAGTTCTGGCTTCAGAAGTCTTGGGCTGGATTGTAGTGACTCCATGGTATCAGGGACCCCAGCTCCTTCCATCTTGCTGTTTTGCCTAGAGGGCTGCCCTCTCTTGAAAGGTTGAAATGACCACCCACATCTACCATCCACATTCCAGCCAGTGAAAGAAAAATGGGAAACCAAGCACCACTCCTGCCATTTGAGGGCAGAACAAAAGGTTGCTCACATGACTCGGACTCAGACCCTGCTGGCCAAAACTGAGTCCTACAGCTGTTCCCAGTTGCAAGGGATGCTGGGAAGTGCAGTCTTGATTCCGAATGGCATAAGTCCAGCAAAAATTTGGGAGTCCAATTGATAAGAAAGAAGAAGGGAATGAATATTTGGGGACAACAGCAGTTTCTACCATAAACACAGAGTGGTTGTCATTCACTAGGGAGATTTTGTGGTCTTTATAAAGCCAAAGGGTCTGAAAGGAAAGTTAATAGTCCCCACACCACTCTCAGAAGTGTTCATGATCAAGACTGTTATCACTTAATTTCAGGATAGCCACCATCAATTACCTCCTCCCTGTAGACACATGGTATCCCCCTAGCAAGAGGTGGAGCCTGCTTTGGAGGGCAAAAATAAATAGAAAATGTTTCTCCAGGCACTAGTGCATTTGCTCATAGGCAATGTTTTCCTTGAGTCCTCCAGGCTAAAGTGAGCTTTCTCCTCAAGGGCATTGTATCATCTTCCATCACAGCCTTCCCTTATAATATGTAACTCTTCTATACCCACCAGATTGCAAGCCCCTTGAGAGTACAAACCACAAGGTCTGGCAGGCAGTGGGCAGTGTGGCTCAGTGGTTAGCTCCAAGGGTTTTGAAGACATTCCATATACCACGTTCAAGTACCAACTCCTCCACTTACTTTTAGATGTGTGATTTTTGGTAAGTTAGCTGACGTCTCTGACTCTTAGTTTCTCATCTATAAAAGGGAATAAGCATATCTCATAATGTTGTGCAGAGCTTTAGATGAGATAATGTGTATAAATCACTTAGCACTGGGCCTTAGTTTTCCCTAAATGATAGCTACTATTATTCGGCTCTCAGCAAATGCTATATAACAAACAAAAACTATTATTTATTTTAGTTGGGTGTCTCAGTCATCCAGATTGGAGTGTAGCGGCAAGATCACCACAGCCTCAACTAACTGGGCTTAGACGATCCTCAGGCCTCAGCCTCCCAAGTGGTTGGGACTACAAGCACGTATCACTATATCCAGTTAATTTTTTTTTGTGTGTGCGGAGATAAGTTCTCTCTATGTTGCCTAGGTTGGTCTTTAACTCCTGGGCTCATGCAATCCCTTCACTTTAGTCTCCCAAAATGTGAGCCACCATGCCTGGCCTACAAACAAAACACTTCTAACCTCTCCCCTGCTCATCTGAGATGACGTCTTCTTGTACTCCTCTTCTGTCATCCCCGTCATCAATTGCTCTTCACCTTAGCTACACCGTATTTTTACGTGGAAAGCTTTAAAAATTTAAATTCAAAAAATAAATAAGTAAATAAATAATTTTTTAAAGCCTTCACAAACACACACACAAACATTCTGATACCCAGGCTGCCTTGTAGGTCAATGAAAATCAGAATTTCTGGGGGTGGGATCCTGACATTAGCTTTTATAGTCTCCAGGTGATCCCATGTGCAGCCAAGGTTGAGCACCACTCCTTTGAACAGAGGCTTTTCAGAAGGCCCACCCCTTGGTCCTCTGCTCTTTCTGATCTGCAAATCCAGGAGTCTGTGGGATCCCTTCTCCACACACAGCCTCACCACCTTTCCCAGGGCTGGTGATCCTCAGGACCCTCTTCTGGAGCCGTGTTTTCTCCCAAGCTCCAAACATGTGTGTCCTTCTGCTGCTTGGCCCTTTCATCTGGACAGCTCATGAAGCTTTCAAACAGCACATCCAAAGCAGAAGTCTCTGTCTTTCAACCCACCCTCAACCTACCTACCCTTCCCTTGGGTCTCCCATCTCAGTTAAAGGAAGGAGTTTTCCAAATGCTCAAGCTGAAAATTAAAAAATCATGCTTCACCCCTTACTTACTCTCCCTCCAGCCCCACAAAAATCCACATCCGAACTTATCAGTTCCATCTTTTCATGATCCTTGCACCATCCCTGTCGTCATGCTCCTGTCGTCTATACCCCAAGTCAAACCCAGATGGCTCCAGCTCAGACTACTGCAGTGACCTGCCATCCTAGCCTGTCCATTCTCTCATAAGCCTCCCACACTGCCCACAAGATGTTCTCACAACATTTCTCTGCTTTAAAGTACCATGACTTCAGGCCAACTCTGCCTGGGCCCAGAGCTTTCCAAGATTTGAAATCAGCACTCTCTCCTGATGGCCCATCTAACCCCACCTGCACTCACTCTCCAGTCATCGGGTTCACCAGTCCTAACCAGGGCATGCCCTGCACTCTGGCCTTTCCGCCTGTGTTCAAGCTGGAGTTTCCATCTCAGTCTCTCCCTCCTCCCTCCTCTGCTCCTTCCTCTCTCCTCTCCTGTCTCCTAACTCTCTCCTTCCTCCCTCCCACCGCCCTTCTCTCTCCTCTCTCCTCTTTCTTTGCTCTCAAGCAGCCCTCCTCCTTCAGAATCCATGTACCACTCAAACCTTCAAATGGAGTTCCACCTCTCTGTGTCAGTCAGAAAACCTCAGCTTGTCTGCCCATTTCTGGGTCACCTCCAGTGAAAGTTTAGTCATGAAAAATTCCGGGAAAAACACCTTGATCCTCATTCCTCCATTCCATCCCCAACTGCCCAGACTGCAGAGTTGAGCCCTTGAGGACCCTCTCTCTCCCAGCCCTCAAAGGACGGCCTTGAGCAGCCGGAAGATCATCTCCCTGTTGGCTTTCATGATTGAATGGAGGTTTTCAAGCCACTGGGTTTATGACCTCCATCGAGAGGTCTGTTCCCTGTTGTGTCAAGAGGAACTGTAGCACAGGATTGAGGACTAGGACTCTGGAGCCAAGACACTTCTTGGGTTTGATTCCTGGCTCTGACACTTGTCACCTGTGTGAACTTGAAAAGGCAGTTTAACTTCTTTGCTTCTCCTCCTTCATCTGTAATATGGAAATAATAATAGTACTAATTTATTGGGCTGTCATGAAGATTAATATTTGAAGCTTCTTAGAATAGTATCCAGTATGTGGTACTAAGCATTGCATAAGTGCCTGTTAAGTAAATAGCGAATCTTAATGGGTGTTAGCA
>NW_007235129.1:0-4082 GCF_000164805.1 Carlito syrichta | reverse complement strand
AGGCAATCCACTCACCTCAGCCTCCCAAAGGCGCGGGATTACAGGCTGCGCCACGGAGCCCGGCTCTTTCCTTCTTTCTTTAGCAGGGTCTTGTTCTGTTGCCTAGGCTGGAGTGCAGCAGCATGAACATAACTCATTGCAGCCTCAAACTCCTGGTCTCAAGCAATCCTCCCACTTCAGCTTTTCTAGTAGCTGGGACTACAGATGTGTACCACCACACCTGGGTAATTTTTTAATTTTCTGTAGAGACAGGGGTCTTACTGTGTTGCCCAGGTTGGCTTTGAACTCCTGGTTTTAAGCAATCCTCCTGCCTTGGCCTCCCAGGGTGTTGGGATTATAAGCATGAGCCACTGTGCCTGGTCCATTCTTTTTGTTTTTAGAAGACTGTTCCCACCATCTACAATGTGGGCCGTACCAGGAATGATAAAGTATACAAAGATGGTGGCTGGACTAGCCTGTCTACCCCTGGAAAGGAGGCATTTTTTTCTGCCTCTGAAGACAAAAAGAGATGGGAGATATACTGGTTACTATGAATAAATTGCCCAGAGCCTGTTGAAAACAAATGATAAAGTGCTTTTCTATGGTATGGTAAATGAGTTGTCCACCAGAAAGCCAAGCAGAGTGGAAGAGCAAAACAAAACTTTTTGTTAATTGAAGTAAACCTAATCACATCATGTCCTTTGGTAATAAAGATGCTATTATTTTCCTAAAGTCTCTGGAGTATTATGTGCTATTTGTGTGTGGGTTTCAGGAGTTGAGGGGATTTTTTACATGGTATCATTCTTAATCTCCCATGCTTTGCCTCTTTTTGTCTCAGTTTCCCTGTAGTCCTCATTTCCCCGAATTGAGAGACCCAAATGATCAAGCAGTAACCACTAGGGCAGCAGTAGTGGAAATAAACAAAGCCTGTGAAAATAAACAAAGCCTATTTCTTTCCTGGCTTGCTATAGCAAAGAAACCAGCCACCATCCATTGCCTTTTTCAGAGACTCAAAGGCAGTCAGGGGAATGAGAGGGAAGGTTTTAGGTATGCCTTGATTGAGGTTGTTGTGTGGGGAAGCTGTAAACCCATGGATTAGAAGCAAGGTTAATCGTGTGCTGGCTTGGGGAGCTTATTTGACTTTCTGGTTGGTCCTAAGTTGGAAGTGGAAAGGGGGTGGGGTGGAGAATTAGAGAAGCTGCCAGTTATTGACCGGGTCCTGATGGTTTGGGGTTGGATGCTGCAGATGGTTGTGGGTCAGAATTCTATTGTCACCTATGGTGTGGCCATTGTCCATTTGTATATTCAGTCTCTCCCATCCCTCCTTATTCCCTTATAGGCAGGGGTAGGATACCTATAAAGCCAGTGAAGACCTGGGGCCTCCCCAGCAGATGATGGGAAGGAGTGGTTGATAGGATGGGTTCTAAATTGGACCGCAGAAATGCAGGAGTTTCCCAAAGGACACTAGCTGGCTGGAAATAAAGAGAGGATGAGGGTGTCGCTGTCTTTGATGTCATAGCACCCCAGATCCAGCCAGTACTGCAGGACTTGGCACTGGAACTCCAGCTGCTGCGGTCTCTTAGGCAGCCCCTGCTTGTCTTTGATCTCCTGTTTCAGACCAGGATGAAGCTGCTGGGGTTGATGGCATAGGCGTTGCTCCCGCCATCAGGATTCTGCATGAAGACAGTTTCCAGCAGACAGACGTGGACATCAGAGAAGATCCCGTAACTGGCCAGGGAGCAGCGACTGTTGAGCTGCTGCCTCTTGCCACTGGGTGCCTGGAAGGACAGATGCTGCTATCCTGAGTAGTCCCGACTTTTCCGGATTTTCTCTTTCATCTTCTTTATGGAGTCATAAGGATTCACCCTGAGGGTCAAATCTGGGTGGCCCCACTGCTCCACAGTCACCACGATGTCGACACACATCTCTGTCTGAGGTGAAAAAGGTCCCTTATTCCACATCTTTCAACATCAGCAGCAGCAGTGGCCGCAAATGTCTAGGTCATGTCAACCACTTTCCAGGCTCCATGCTGAACACCTTCCATATTCTTAATGCATTTTATTCTCACAGCAGCTCTAAGAGATTGGTTCTACTACGATCCCCATTTTACAGATAAGGAAGCTGTGACTGAGCAGGGTTAAATAATTTATGAACATCAGTCACAAAGGTAGGGAGCAGAGCAGGTATGTAAAGTGAGATCAGTGAGACTCCAAAGTCTGTGTTATCATGGCTCTGGGGGTAACACTCCAGGGTACCTGGGAGATGCCAGACAGGGCAGGGCCTCTAGCCGATCCTTTCAAGAAGGAATATGAGTAGAAGCCCAGCACTGCTACGTCTGACTAGTCAAGATAAAAACCTTTGCACAACAGTTTTTATAGTCAGGAAAAATCCAGAGGTATACACTCTTCAGCTTACCTGTGGGTCCCCTGTTTGTAATCTCTGTACTTTATGATAGAGCCTCTGATTCTCCTTCTTCCTTCTGCTCCAAGTAGGTCAGGCTCTTGTTCCTGTACACACCTTGCTTATTATCATCACCTCCCATCCTTTCCCCCTCTGTCCCTGGCCTCGACCTGGTATGTCCTCCTGTTCTGAGCATTTATATCCCTCCTGGACTTTAGGATTCACCTCAACCTCTAACTCCTTTAAGGAATCTTCTCTGGTAACTTCAGATAAAATATATTCTCTATTTAAATTACATTAAAAACATTTTTAGACATGGAATCTCACGCTGCCACTCAGGCTGTAATGTAAGTGGCATGATTAAATGCCTGGGCTCAAGTCAACCTCCTATGTCAGCTTCCTGAGTATTTGGGTCTACAGATGTGCACCACCATGCCCAGCTAACATTTGTTCTCTGTTTCTGGAGCCCTCAAATACCAGGATATAAATCCCAGTTCTTTTGCCTCTTAGCAATATGACCTTAGTTAATTACCTTAACCTCTCTGAGCTTCTTCTGTAAAATGGCAATGATGGTAATAATAATAGTAAAGACAATGATAGTACTCAACCTTCCTACTTGACAGATTTGCCCGTGAGAATCAACTAAGACAGCTCCTGGACAAGCACTTTTCAAATAATGCAGTGTGATGTGAATAAGATAGATGATATGATCTTTACCTACATCAGAGGTTTGGCATCACATAATAATATTACTTAGCATTTTGTATCTCTGTGTATCCTGTCTTCTCTGGCAGTTTTGTGCAAGTTTATTTCATGAACTTGCTTCCTAACAAAACAGTATGAGTTCCTTGAGCGTAGGAGCCATGTCCTATTTCTGCTCCTATGTTGCCCCCTGGCCCCCACCCCCACCAGCCCCAAGCTCAGCACTGGAACAAGACAGCTGATGGAGTTGATTTGACTGGGCTCAGCTCACGCAAAGAATGATCTAGGCAGGAAACTGAGTCTCCAGTAGGTTATGGGGAAAAGAAAGAAAAGGAGAACAAGAACTTAAAGATAAGAAAACTGAGGCTCAGAGAGCCAAATAATTGTCCCAAGTTCACAGAGCTGGTAGGTGGTGCAGCTGGGCCTCAGACTGACTCTAGAGTTCTATTCTCCATCAGCACAGATGTGAATAAGTAAATATTTATGTGTCAGAAACCAAGAGGTTAATTTGATCAGATGTGCCTGCCCAGTTTTCTTTTGATTGCTTTCTTTTTGTTATTTTATTTTATTTTCCGATGAAGCTGAAGGCCATTGTAGCTGAAGGCCTTACCACTGAGTGCTGAACTTAACCTTCACTGGCTACTTTAGAGCTAATATTCACAGAGCACCATGGCAATGGCTGTTCCAGTTGCTTTTCTTTTTCTTGTATCTCTCTTTTTTTTTTTAACAGAGATGAGGTCTGACTATGTTACCCAGACTGGTCTCGAACTCCTGGGCTCAAGCAATACTCCTGTCTCTGCCTCCTGAAGTGCTGGGATTACAGTTGCTTTTCAGGAACTTGGAGCAGCTCCCACCTAGCTTAAACTGACCAAGACCATTGACCCTATAACTGGGTCTGCATGAATGCCCAAGAGGTGGCCTTTGATGTCAGAGGGCGCAAAACTCCACCCTCAGATCATACTAATGCTGGCATTTTTTGTACATATTTTCTTTTTTTTTTT
>NW_007235128.1:0-8600 GCF_000164805.1 Carlito syrichta | reverse complement strand
CAACTACCTAGTCAGCTAGTTAATTCAGCTAGCTAGCCAGCTAGCTAGTTAAGTCAGGTAGCTAGTCAGCTAGCTGGTCAGATAGCTAGTTAAGTCAGCTAGCCAGCCAACTAGCCAGTTAGCTAACTAGTTAAGTCGGCTGGCTAGACAGCTAGATAGCTTGTTTGCTAGTTAGATATATCAGCTAGACAGCCAGTTAGCTAGTCAGCTAGCTAGTTAATTCAGTTAGCAAATCTAGTCAACTATCAAACCAGCTAGGTCGTCAGCTAATTAGGGGGCTTGCTCGCTTTCCATTAGGTAAGCTAACTGTTCGGCTCCCTCACTTGCCTACCTGTCAGCAAATTAATCAGCTCATTCACCAGCCAACAGGTCAACTAACTTGTCAGCTTGCTCACAAGCCAACAGGATAGCTAACAAGTTGCCTTGCTCATAATCCGACTAGTTAAGTTAGCTCATCAGTGGGCTCACACACCAACCAAAGAGTTAAGGCAGCTCACCTGTTGGCTCTATCACCGGCCAATTAGTTAAGTTGGCTCACTTGTCAGCTCACTCACCGGCCAACTTGTTAAATCTTCTGACCAGTAGGCTCACTCAACAGCTGACTAAATATGGCTGACCAGTTAGCTCACTCGCCAGCCCACTAGTTAAGTCAGCTGATCAATCGGCTCACTCGCAGGCCGAGTAGATAAATCAACTCACCTGTTGGCTCACTCGCTGGCTGACTAGTTAAGTCACCTAACTGGTCTGCCGACTAGCTGGCAAACTAGATGTCAGCTAACCAATTGGCTTATTAGTCGACCAACTTGTAAGCTGACAAGTTAGCTCAGCTAACTAGTCGGCCGACAATTTAGGTCAGCTAACTAGTCAGCCAACTAATTGGCCAACATGTTGTCACCTAACAAGTCGGCCGAGTAGTCAACCAACGTGTTAAACCAGCTAAGTAGTCCGCCTACTCAGCCAAAAATTTGTCTCCTTGCTAATTCACTAACCAACTAGTTAAGACAGCTAGTCAACTCGTTTACCAATGAGTTAAAACAATTAGCTAACTCATTAGCCAACTCGTTATGTCAGCTAGCTATCTTGTTATCCAACTAGTTAAGTCACCTACTTAAGTCAGCTAGCTAGCTAGCTAGCTAGGTCAGCTAGATCATTAGATAGCTATTTAAGTCAGCTACTTAAGTCTGCTACCTAACAAGTTTGTTAATTATTAAATCAGCTAGTTTTTCAGCTAGTTAAATCGTTAGCTAACTATTTAATTTGGTAGTTAAGTCAGTTAGCTAACTAGTTAAGTCAGCCTTTTAAGTCAGCTATCTAAATAGTTGTAAGCTACCTAAGTCAGTTAGTTAAATCAGTTTTTAAAATTAATCAACTGGTTAAGACAGCATGCTAGCTAGTGAGCTAATGGATTACATCAGCAGGTTGAGTCAGGTTGTTAACTAGTTAACTAATGGGTTAAATGAGCTGGTTGAGTCAGCTAGCTAGCTAGGTAGCAAACGGGTTGGCCCAGCTGCTTGAGTGGGCTAGCTAGCTAGTTAGCAAACGAGTTAAGTCAGCTGGATGTGTCAGCTAGCTAGCTAGTTAGCTAACGAGATAAGTCAGCTTGTTGTGTCAGCTAGCTAGCTCATTAGCTAAAGAGTTAAGTCACATGATTAAGTCACCTAGCTAGCACATTATATAACAAGTAAGCTAACTAGTTAGCTAGCTAGTTAAGTCAACTAGCTAGCTAGGCAGCTAACTATTTAAGTCAGCTTCTTAGTTAGGTATCTTGCTAGTTAGTTAACAATTTAAGTCAGCTGGCTAGCTAGGTTGCTTGCTAGCTATCTAACTATTCAAGTCAGCTGGCTATTTAGGTTGCTAGCTAGTTAAGTCAGCTAATTAAGTCTGCTGGCTAGCCAGATGGCTAGCTTGGTAGCAAGCTAATTAAGTCAGTTGGCTAGCTAGCTGGTTAGCTGGTTAATTCAGTTAGATAAAAGAACTTGCTAGCCAACTTGCAAGGTAGTTAAGTAGATAGTTAAGTCAGCTAGATAGCTACATGGCTAGCTAGTGATGTCAGTGAGTTAAGTCAGCTGGCTAGTCAACTGGCTAGCTGGTTAAGACAGATAGTTTAATCAGCTGTCTAGCCAGCTGGCTACAAGGTAGCTACCTAGATAAATCAGCATGCTAGCCAGCAAGCTAGCTGTGCAATGCACCTAGTTAATTCAGCTGAATATCCTGCTATCTAGGTAGCTAGCAAGATAGTTAAGTGAGCTGTGTAGCCAGCTTGCAAGCTTAAGTCAGCTAGGTAAGTCAGCTGGCTAGCCAGCTGGCTAGATCGGTAACCAGCTTATTTAGTTTTCTGGCTAGCCAGCTGACTAGCTGGTTATGTCAGCTAGTTAAGTCAGCTGGCAAACAGCTGGCTAGCTAGTTAAATCAACTCATTAAGTCAGTTGACTATCCATCTGGTTAGGTAGTTAAAAAGTTAGAGAGGTCAGATGGCTAGCCATCTGGTTAGCTAGGTATTTCAGGTAGTTAAGCCAGCTGGATAGCTAGGTAGGTAGCTGGTTAAGTCATTGAGTTAAATCAGCTTGCTAGCTAGTTAAGTTAGCGAGTTTAGTCTGCTGTCTAGCCAGATGGCTAGCTGGGTAGGTAGCTAGTTAAGTCAGCTGGCTAGACAGTGAACAAGCTAGTTAAGTAACTTGGTTAAGTCAGCTCACTAGTCAGCTGGTTAGCTAGGTAGGTAAGTCAGTTTTCCAGCCAGTGGGCTACATAGGTAGCAAGCTAGTTAAGTCAGCTGACTATACAGCTGGCTAGCTATGTAGCTAGGCAGTTAGGTCAGCCTTCTATCCAGCTGTCTTGATTGTTAAGTCAACTGGTTAATTCAGCTGGCAATACAGCTGGCTAGCTAGGTAGCTAGATAGTTAAGTCAGCTGTCTAGCCTGCTGCATAGCTATTTAAGTCACCAAGTTAAGTCAGATGGCTAGCCAGCTAGCTAGCTAGGTAGCTGGCTAATTAAGTGAGCTGGCTAGACAGCTGGTTAGCTACTTAAGTCAACTAGTTAAATCAAATGGCTAGTCACCTGGCTAGCTGTATAGCAAGATAGTTAATTCAGCTGACTAGCAAGCAGGCCAGCTATTTACGTAGGCTAGTGAAGTCAGCTGGATAGCCATCTGGATAGCTAGGTAGCAAGCTAGTTAAGTCATTTGGCTAGCAACCTGGCTACCTAATCAAGTCAGCTAGTTAAGTCAGCTGGCTATCCAACCATCTAGCTAGGTATAGAGTTAGTTAAGTCAGCTGGCTAACGAGCTGGATAACCTTTTATGTCAGCTAGTTAAATCAGCTTGCTAGCCAGCTGGCTAGCTAGTTAAAACAAGTTAATTTAGTTGACTAGCAAGCTTGCTTTCTAGTTAGTAAGCTAGTTAAGTCACCTGGCTAGCCAGCTGGCTAGTATATTGTGTCATGTAGTTAATTCAGCTGGCTTCCCAGCTGGATAGATAGGTAGTTAGCTAGTTGAGTCAGCTGGCTAGCCATCTGGCTAGCTGGTTAAATCAGTGAGATAATTCAGTTGGCCAAACAGCTGGCAGGCTAGTTAAGTCAGCAAGTTAAGTCAGCTGGTTAGACAGCTGACTAGCTGGTTAAGTCAGCTAGTTAAGTCAGCTGGACATCCAGCTATCTTGCTAGATGGCTAGCTAGTTGAGTCATCTAGTTAAGTGAAGTGGCTAGCTAGGTAGGTAACTAGATAAGTCAGCTGGTTAAATCAGTTGGCTAGCTAGTTAAGACAATTAGTTAAGTCAGCTGACTAGCTAGCTTCTTATCAGGGTAGCTATCTAGTTAAGTCAGCTGGCTATCCAGCGGGCTAGCTACTTTATTCACATAGTTAAGTCAGTTTGCTGGCCAGTAGGTTAGCTAGGTAGTTCCTAGTTAAGTCAGCTGGCAAGCCAGCGGGCTATGAAGTTTGGTAGCTACTTAAGTCAGTTGTCTAGACTTTAGGCTATCTAGTTAATTGAGCTAGTTAAGTCAACTGTCTATCCAAATGTCTAGCTCGGTAGTTAGGTAGTTAAGTCTGCTGGCTAGCCAGCTGGCTACATCATTAAGTCAGCTAATTAAATCAGCTGGCTAGGCTTCCAGCTAGCTAGGTAGCTAGGCAATTAATTCAGGTGGCTTGACAGCTAGCCAGCTAGTTAAGTCAGCTAATATAGTCAGCTGGCTAACCAGCTGGTTAGCTAGTTAGATCAGCACGTTAATTCAGTTGTCTAGCCAGCTGGCTATCTAGTTAAAAAGCTATTTATGTCAGATGGGCAGTCAGCTGGCTCGCTATTTATTTCAGCTAGTTAAGTCAGCTGACAAGCTAAGAAGCTAGCTAGTTAAGTCAGCTAGATATGTCAGTTAGCTAGCTAATTAAGTCAGCTAGTTAAGTCAGCTAGCTAGCCAGCTTGCTAGCTAGGTAGCTAGCTAGTTATGTCAGCAGTCTAGCAAGTTGGCTAGGTAGTTGTCACCTAGTTGTCAGCTGATTAGCCAGCTGGCTAGGTAGGTAGCTTGCTAGATAAGTCAGCTGGCTAGACAGCTGACTAGATAGATTACACACCTAGCTAATTCAGTTGGATATTCAGCTGGCTAGCTACAAAGGAAGCTAGTTAATTCAACTGATTAGAAAGCAGGACAGCTAGTTATGACAGCCAGATAGGTTAGCTGGTGAGCAAGTTGGTTAACTAGGTAGTTAGGTAGTTAAGTCAGCTGGCAAGCCAGCAGAATACATAGGTAGCTAACTATTTAAGTCTGTTTGCTAGCCACCTGGATATCTAGGGATGTCAGCTAGTTAAATATGCTGGCTAGTCAACTGGCTAATGAGTTAAGTCAACTAGTGGAGTCAGCTGGCTAACCAACTGCATAGTTTGTTAAGTCAGCTAGTTAATTCAAGTGGCTAACCATCTGGCTAGGAAGGTAACTAGTGAGTTAAGGCAGCTGGCAGGCCAGCTGGCTAGTTGGCTAAGTCAGCTAGTTAAGTCAGCTGGTTAGCCACCTGTCTAGGTAGATAGCTAGCTAATTAAGTCAGCTGTCTAACCAGCTTGGTAGTTAGTTAATTCAGCAAGTTAAGTGATATGGTTAGTCATCTGACCCACTTGGTGGCTCGCTAGTTAAGCCAGCTTGTTAGCCAGATGGCTATCTAGTTAGTCAGCTCATTTAGATAGCTGGTTAGTTGGCTGGCTAGCTAGGTGGCTGGCAAGTTAAGCTGGCTGGTTAGCAGTCTGGTCAGGAAGGTGGCCAGCTAGTTAAGCAGACTGGCTAGCCGGTTGACCTACAGGGTGACTGACTAATCAAGTAGGCTGGCTATTTCACTTTCCAACCAGCCGGCTGGCTATTTAAGCCAGTTGGCAAGACAGTTGGCCAGCCCTCTGGATAGATTGTCGGCTGGCTAGCCTGCTAGCCAGCCAAGTAGCTAGCTAGTTAAGTGAGCTGGCTAGCCATGTAGCCAAAAAGGTCACTAGCTAGTTAAGTCAACTGGCCAGCCAGCTAGCCAGCCAACTAGTCAGTCAGCTAGTTAAGTCACCTAGCTAGCCAGCTAGCTAGTTAAGTGAGCTAGAAATTCAGCTAAATACTCAAGTGTCTAGTTAAGTCAGTTAGCTAGTCAGGTTGCTAGTCAGCTAGCCAATTAAGTCAGCTAGCTTTTCAACTAGCTAGTCAGGTAGATAGTTAAGTCAGCTGGCCATCTAATGAGCCAGTCATCTAACAAGTTAAGTCAGCTAGCTATACAGATAGATAGCATATTTGCTAGATAGTAATGTCAGGTAGATAGCCAGCTATTTAGTCAGCTATCAAGTTAAGGCAGCTAGCAAATCATCTAGTTACTTAGCTAACTAGTCGGCTAGCAATTCAGCTAACTGGTGAGCTAACTAGTGGGCTTCCATCGCTTTCCATCAGGTAAGATAAATAGTCGGCTCGCTTGCCTGCTAATAGGTACACAAACTAGTCAGCACACTCTCCAGAGCAGTTCAACTAACTTGTCAGCTTGCTTGCAGGCCAACAGGTCGGCTAAGTAGTTGGCTTGCTTGCCAGGAGACTAGTTAAGTCAGCTCAACAGTCAGCTTACTCGCCAGCAGACTAGTTATTGCAGCACATGCGTTCTCTCACTTGACGGCCGAATAGTTAATTCAGCTGACCAGTCGGCTCACTCACTGCCCGACTAGTTAAGTCAGCTCACTTGTCGGATCCCAGGCCCGCCAACTAGTTAAGTCAGCTAACCGGTCGGCCTACTAGCTGGCCAACTAGTTAAGTCAGCCAACCAATCGGCCAACTAGTGGACCAACTTGACTGCCGACAATTTAGGTCAGCTAAACATTCGACTGACTCGTTATGTCAGCTAACTATTCGGTCAACTAGTCGGCTAAATAATTAGGTCAGCAAACTAGACAGCCAACTACTTAACCAAGATAACTATTGGGTAAATTCTTCAGCCAACTAGTTATCCAAGCTAAATAGTCAGCCTATTAGTCAGTCAACTTGTTAAGCCAGCAAACAAGTTGGCCGTGAAGGCAGCCAACATGTTAACCAGCTAACTAGTGGGCAGACTCGTCAGACAGCAAGTTAAGTCACCTAGCTGACTCGTTAACCAACTAGTTAAATCAGCTATTTAACTCGTTTGCCAACTAGTTAAAACAGTTATCTAACTCATTAACCAGCTCGTTAATTCAGCTAGCTATCTCATAAGCTAACTAGTTATGTCAGCTAGCTAAGTGAGCTAGCTAACTAGCTAGCTAGGTAATTCAACTAGCTAAGTCATCTTGCTCACTAGTTAGCTAATTATTTAAGTCAGAACTTAAGCCTGCTACCTAACTAGTTTGCTAATTAGATAAGTCAGCTCATTATTCAGCTAGTTAAAAGTTAGCTAACTATTTAATTCAGGTAGTTAAGTCAGCCAGCTAACTAGTTAAGTCACAGAGTTAAGTCAGTTAGCCAAGTAGTTAAGTCAGCTTTCTAAGTCAACTGGTTAAGTCAGCTTTCTAATTTAGTCACCTGTTTAAGACATCTAGATATCTAGATAGGTAAAGGTTTAAGTCAGCAGGTTGAGTCAGGTTGCTAGCTAGTTAACTAATGGGTTAAGTCAGCTGGTTGAGTCAGCTAGCAAGCTAGTTAGCAAACGAGTTGAGTCAGTTGGTTGAGTAGGCTAGCTGGCTAGTTAGCTAATGAGTTAAGTCAGCTCAATGGTCAGCTAGCTAGCTAGATAGCTAATGAGCTAACTCAGCTGGATGAGTCAGCTAGCCAGCTAATTAGCTAACGAAATAAGTCAGATGATTAAGTCACCTAGCTAGCACTTTAGATAACGATTTAGCTAACTAGTTTTCTAGCGGGTTAAGTCAGCTAGCTAGCAAGGAAGCTTACTATTTAAGTCAGCTTGTTAGCTAGGTTGCTAACTGATTAGCTAAATTTAAGTCAGCTGGCTAACTATATAGCTAGCTAGTTAGCTAACAATTTAAATTAGCTGGCTAGCTAGGTAGCTGCTAGTTAATTCAGCTACAAAATCAAGCTGGCTAGCCAGCTGGCTAGCTAGGTAGTGAGCTAGTTAAGTCTGTTGGATAGTCAGCTGGCTAGCTGGTTAATTCAGCTAGTTAAGATAGCTGGTTAGCCAACTGGCTATGTAGGTAGCTAGCTAGTTAAGTCAGCTAGATAACTACCTGGCTATCTAGTGATGTCAGCGAGTTAAGTTAGCTGGCTAGCTAACTGGTTAACTGGTTAATTCAGTTAGTTAATTCAGCTGACGAGGCAGCTAACTTGCTAGTTAAGTCAGCAAGTTACGTCAGCGGGCCATTCAGCTGGTTAGCTAGTTAAGTCAGCTTTTTGAGTCAGCTGACCAGCCAGCTGGCTAGCTAGGCAGCTAGCTAGTTAAGTCAGCTAGTTATATCAACTGGTTAGCTAGGTATCTATCTAGTTGAATCAGTTTGTTTAGTCAGCTGTCTAGGCAGCTACCTCTCAGGGTACCTAGTTAGTTAATTCAATGGGCTAGTAAGCTGGCTAGGTAGTTAAATTACATACTTAAGTCAGCCCGCAGTACAGTGGTTTAGTTAGGTAGTTAGGTAATTAAATGCGTTGGCAAGCCAGAGGGTTTTGTAGGTATGTAGCTAGTTAAGTGTGCTGGCAAGCCATTAGGCTATCTAGTTAAGTCAGCTAGTTAAGTCAGCTGGCTATCAAGCTGTCTAGTTAGGTAGGTAGCTAGTTCAGTCTGCTATATACCCAGCTGTCTATTTAATTACGTCAGCTAGTTAAATCAGCTGGCTAGTCTGCTGGCTATCTAGGTAGCTAGGCAGTTCAGTCAGCTGGCTACCCAGCTGGCCAGCTAGTAAAGTCAGCTAGTTTAGTCAGCTGGCTAACCAGCTGGCTAGCTAGTAAAGCTAGTTAAGTCAGTTGATGAAGTCAGTTGTCTAGCCAGATGGCTAGCTAGTTACAAAGCTGTTTACATCAGATGGGTAGCCAGCTGGCTCACAAGTTATTTCAGCTAATTAAGTCAGCTGGCTAGCTAGGTAGCTAGGCAATTAAGTCAGTTGGCAAGCCAGTTGGCTAACTAGTTAAATCAGATAGTTAAGACAGCTGGCTAACCAGCTTGCTAGCTAGGTAGCTAACTAGATATGTCG
>NW_007235127.1:0-14424 GCF_000164805.1 Carlito syrichta | reverse complement strand
ACTTTCTCCATAATTGGTGAGCCAGTGACGAGTCCTCCTTTGTTATGTGGGTCTTTGTGACTTGTCCTCCTCTGATGGGTGCCACAGTGACTGAATCTTCTCTGTGATACCTGCCACAGTGACTGTACCTCATCTGTGATGGTTGTTCCAGTGACTAGCCCTCCTCCTTAATTTTTAATCCAATAACTTGCTCTTCTCTGTGGTGGGTGACCAGTGACTGGTCTTACTCCAAAATGAGCTCCTTAGTGATACATTCTAAACTCTGATGGGTGCCCTAGTGGTTGGTATTCCTCTGTGATTGTTACCCCAGTGACTGGTTCCCTGTATATTGGAGATGCATTAACTCGTTACCATTATGGATGACCCTGTGACTATGCCTCTTTTGTGATGGGTTCCTAGTGACAGGGCCTCCTCCATAATGGTTGCCCAAGTGAAAAGCCATCATCTGTCATATATGCACCAGTGACTAGACCTTCTCCATAATAAATGCCAAATGACTATATCTCTTCTTTGATGTGTGTCCCAATTACTAGTACTTCTCTGTTTTTGGTGCAACAGTGACAGGTTCTCCTTTGTGATGGGTTCTTCAGTCACTGTACTTCCACTATAATGGTGCCCCAGTGACTTGTCTTCCTTTACAAATGCTATAGTAACTGTTCCTCCTCTCTAATTGGTACTCCACTGCGTGGACCTCCACCATAATAGTTGTTATGGTGACTATTTCTCCCCTGTGAAGATTATTCCAGTGACTGCCCCTCCTCCATAACGAGTGTCCCAGTGACTGTCTTTCCTTTGTTATAGGTGCCACAGTGATTAACCCTTCTCTGGGATGGAAGTTCCAGTGACTACCCTTCTTCTGTGAATGGTGACCCATTATTGGCTTACCACTGTAATGGGTGCTTCCCTGACTGCCCCTTCTCTGTGATGGGTGACAAGTGACTGGCCCTGCTCTGTGAGAGTGCCAAAGTGACTTGCCATTTCTGTGATGACTATCCCAGGCCTAGTTCCCCTCTGTGATGGGTGTCCTATGACTACCTTTTCTCAGTGGTGGGTGCTCCAATGACTTGTCTTCCTCTGTTATGTGTGCTCCAGTGACTAATACTTCTCTTTGATTGGTACCTCAATGACAAGATTTCCTCTGTGATTGGCAGTAAACCCCAGTGACTGGGTCTACTGCCTAATTGATGTCCCAGTGATAAACCCTTTTTGTGTGGGTGTCTCAGTGATTGGTCTTCCTCATAATAGGTTGCCCAGGGACTGGTATCATCTATATTGTTTGTCTCAATGACTATCCTTCCTCCATATTGAGTGACCCAGTGACAGGCCTTCCTATGTAATGGCTACCCCAGTGACCATCTGTCCTTTGTGATGGATACCCCAGTGACTGGCCTCTTCTCTAATAAGTGCATGAGTGACTGACCTTCATATCTTATGAGTGTCACAGTGACTAACTCTGCTTTGTAATGGGTGTGCCTGTGACTGGGTTTCATTCATAAAATGTGTCTCAGTGACTGGGACTCCCCTGTAATTGGTGCCACAGTGACTGGCCTTCATTTATGATGTGTGCTCCAGTGACTAATCCTCTACTGCGATGGATCTCATAGTGCATGAGATTCCTCCATATGGATTCCTCAGTGACTGGGCCTCCTCTGTAAATTGTCAACCCAATGACTGAACATTCTCTGTAATATGTACCACAGACTACCTCTTTTCTGTGATGTGTCCTAGTAACTAGGACTCTTCCATAGCTGTTGCCCTAGTGACTGGCCTTTCTATGTGATGGGTGTCCCAGTTACTGTGTTTCCTCCGTAATTGGTGTTTTAGTGTCTAGCCCTCCTCTTTGATTGGTGCCACAGTGACAGACTCTCTTTTGTGAAGAGTGTCCCATTGACTGACTCTTCTCTGTGACATATGCCTGAGTGACTGGGCCTCCACCATACTAGGTGTCTCAGTTACAAGCCCTTTTTGTGTTGGGTGCCTCAGTGACTGGTCCTTAGCAGTGATAGGTGTGCTAGTGTCTGAGCCTCCTCTGTGATAGTTGTGCCGGTGAGAGCCCTTCTCAATAATGGATGCCCCAGTGACAGGCCCTGCTCTGTGATAAATGCCACGTGACTAACCCTCCTCTGTGTGAGTGTCCTAGTGAATAGCCCTCCACTGTGACAGGTGTCCCTGTGACAGATCTGTCACTGTGATTGGTGTTTCATTTACTGCCCCTCATTTATGGGAACACTAGTGATTTCTTCTCCTCTGTGATAGGTGACTCAACGTCTGGCACTCAACTATGATGGGTGTCCCAATGACTGAGTCTCCTATCTGATGGGTGCCTCAGTTACAATCCCTCCTTTTTTGTTTCATGATTTGTTGACTGGCACTCATCTGTGAAAATTATTCCACTGACAGTCTCTCCTCTGTAATCTGTGGTTTAGTACTGTCACTCATCTGTGATGGGAATCCCATAGAGTTGCCTCCTTTGTGTTGGCTTAATAAATGACTAATCCTCCACTGTTGTGAGAGTCCCCCAGTGACTGGTTGTCCTTTGTGATGGGAGCCCCACTGACAGGTTCTCTTCTGTGAGAGGGGTCAAAAGTGACTGTTTTCCTTTTGTAATGGGTGCACCAGTGATTAGAATTCTTCTGTGGTGGTTGCCCCAGTGATTGTCCCTCATCCATAGTTGGTGCAACAGTAACTGATCCTCCTACACAATGAGATTTCAATTGACTGGACCTCTTCCATAATAACTACTTCAGTGTCTAGCCCACCTCTACGATGGGTGTCCCAGTGACTGGCCCATACTTCAAAGTGGATGCCCTAGTGACACGCCCTCCTCTATGATGGGTGTTCTAGTAACAGTCTTTCCTCTGTGATGAGTGCACCAGTGATTGGATCTTCCTCATAATAGTTGCCCCAGTTATCCACTCTCCTTTGTAACTGGTGCCTCAGTGTCTAGCCCTTCTCTGTGATAGTTGAGCAAGTAACTGGGCCTCCTCTGTGATGGGTGCCTTCTTGACTACTCAGCCTCTGTTTTGGGTTCTCCAGTGCCTGGAATCCCTCTGTAATGGATGCCCCAGTGCTAGACCTTCTCTGTGATAGGTGCCCCTTTACTGGGCCCCCTCCATTATCAGTGTCCCAGTGAGAGTTTCTCAACTGTAATCAATGAACTGGTGATTGGCCCTTCTTCAAATGGGTGTTTCAGTATCTCAACATCCTCATGACTGGATGCCTAAGTTACAGGTCCTCTTTTGTGATGCTTGCCTCTGTTTCAGTTTTCCCTCCCTGATCAGCACCCAAGTGAATAGACTTCCTCTGTGTTTCTTACCCCAATGATTGGGCCTCCTCCTAATGGGTGCCCCATGATTAGCCCCCTTCTGTGACTGGTTATCCTCTGACTGGCATTCATTTATCCTCCATGCCCCAGTGACTGGCCCTTATCTGGGATGTGTACTCCAGTGACTGGCCTCTGTGTTGGCTTCCCCAGTGACTCGCTCTCCTCTATAATTGGTGCCCTAGTGTCTAACTCTTCTCTGTGTTGTCTTTCCCAATGCCTCACTCTTTTCCATAATGGTTGCCTCAGTGACTGGGCCTCCTCAATAATGAGTGTCCAGGTGACAAATCTTCCTCCATTAAGTGTACCACAGTGACATGTCCTCCTCTTTGACTGGTACCTCAGTGATTGCTCATAATTTTTACCATAGTGAGTAACCCTCATCTGTGATATGTGTCCTACTTACTGGGCTTATTTCATAATGGTTGACACATTGACTTGTTATCTTTTGTGATGGGTACTCCAGTGACTAACTCTCCTCTGTGATAAATATCACAGTGACTGGGACTCATCCAAAATGCGTGCCCCAGTGACTGGTCCTTTTCTATTATGTGTGCTGGTTCTCCTCTTTAATTGATGCCCCAGTGACTGTCATTCATCCATAATGTTGCCCATGAGTAGTCTTCCTCTGTGATGTGTGTTCTACTTATATGGCCTCTTCCATATGGTGATACATTGACTGTCCTTTGTGATGGGTGCCCCAATGACTAGCCCTCTTCTATGATAGGTATCACAGTGATTGGTCCTCTTTTGGAATTGGTGAACAAATGACTGTCCATCCTATGTGATAGGTGCAGCAGTGATTAGTCCTGTTCTGGATGAGTGTCCTGGTAAGTGACCTTCCCCCAGAATGGATGCCCCAGTGAATAGTCCTCCTCTGTGATGAGTGCCCTAGTGAACATGGTGACATCCATAGCTCAAAGATCACATAGCCACAGGGTCTAGTAAGGCAATGGCCCTGGTTTCTCATAAGTGAGTCCTTTTAATAATTCCATTTGTTGGTGCAAGCTTCTTAAGTTTATTAGGTTCTTTTCTGCTCAACGGTATCACAAATGTGCAACTAAATGCAGGTATTGATGTCAGGTGATGGACAGTAAACAGATCAGTGGGCTAGACACATGAATGCTGCCATGCTTGTAACATTAGCCTGTGTTCTGAAGGTTACAAAGGCCTAGTTATGGCAACTTAGGTCTTATGGGTGGTGACAAATACTTGAAATAGAAAAGATAATTAGTACAGAACAAGCTAAGTAGGAGGGTTGTAAAAAATTATTAATAACAACCTCTGAGAAACTCGTTCTGTCCTTGATGAGTGATTCGAGAGTATATTAAGTGAACTGCTAGGAAAACATGAGATTTAGGCAATATTAAAAGGAATACTCATTGGGTATAATGAATCCTTTCACCCAGTGTGAACGACAATAAACGTTTCATTTCCAGAAAATGGAGTAAGGTTTGCTGACATGATCAAGAGACAAAAGAGAGGAATGTTGGTAACAGTCACTTCACTAAAGCAAAATGAATGACATTGCTGACATGACCAAAGACAAAACAAAGGAAGGCATAGTAATAGTCACATCATGGGTAAGCTAAATTTACTTAGAAATAAAAGAGTTGAAACACTCCCGTCAAATAGCAAAAAGCATTTATTTTAACCTTATTTGGACCAAAAGTTTAGGCGACATCTGGTGACATATCCTCCTCTTTGATTGGTACCTTAGTTGTGACCTCTGCATTACTCAGGCAATAAGGAAACAAGGGAGGAATTTATACACTAGGAAATAAAAACTTGTTGTAACCACCTTGTGTGTGCCTGCCCACCACACACCTAATCTTTCTTTTTTTTCTTTTTTGAGTTGGAGTCTCACTGTGTCCCAGACTGGAGTGCAGTGGCCGCTTCCAGCCACCTCAGCCTCGACCTGATGGGCTCCAGCGATCTTTCCGCCTCAGCCTTCCAAGTAGCTGGAACTACAGGCACACGCTACTATGTCTGGCTAATTTTTTTGATTTATTGTATAGATGAGGTCTTGCCTGCCCAGGCGGGTCTCGAACCCGTGGGCTCAGGCAATCCACTCACCTCAGCCTCCTAAAGGCATGGAATTACAGGCTGAGCCACTGAGCCCGGTTCAACACCCAATCTTTCAAGACCATCACTAAATTCTCGCTTTACTGCAATCCAAGTTTCTGTGTCCTCCTTTGATTTTGATGGTGCCTCCACCATAAATTATTGTTCAGTGACTGACCCTCCACTGTATTGCTTCCCCAATTACTGTCCATCCTCTATGTTGGATGTCTCATTTTCCGGGCCTCCTGCATTTGTGGTGCCCCAGGGACTGGTCCTCCTTTTTGATGGATATGTGAGTGATTGGGTCTGTTCCATAATGTGTACCCCAGGGACTGGGCCTCCATTGTTATTGCTGCCCTAGTGACTTGCCTTTATATATGATGGGGGCCCCAGTGCTGTGAACTCTTCTGTGGTGGTAATCAAAGTGACTGAACATCCTTCATAGTGGGTGCTCCATTGATTGGGCATTCTTTGTGATTGGTGCCCCAGTGACAGCCCTTCTCCAAATAGGGTGCCCCATTGACAAGCCCTCCTCTTTCATGGGTGTTTAAGTAACTGGGCCTCCTCCATATTTGATTACTCACTCTTCTTGTTGGGCGCTGCAGTTCTGGTTGTCCTCTGTGATATGTGTCCCACTGACTGTCTCTATTCTTTGATAGGTGCCTCACTTACTGGATCTGATCTATAATGGGTACCTCGGACTGGCCCTCCTATATGATGGGTGCCCCAGTGACTGACCCTATTCTGGGAAAAATGCCCCAGTGACTGATGCTTCTGTATTCCATTTACGAGACTGATTTTGTCTTCTCTGTGATGACTACCCCGGTTACTGCCCTTTAATGTGATCAGGACCAGTGACTGAATCCCTCTTAATTGGTGTCACAGAAACTGGCCCTACTTTCTGATGGGTGCCTCATTGTCAGACCCCCCTATGTGATATGTGCCACAGTGACCTGCTAGCCTCTTTGTGATGGTTGATCAAGAGGCTGTCACTTCTATATGATGGGTAACACAGTGATTAACTTTCTTCTGTCACAGATGGTCCATCGAGTGGTCCTCCCCCATAATGTGTCCCAGTAACTGGACATCCTGTGTGATGAGTGATGCAGTGTCTGACTCTCCTTAATGATGAATGTTCTAGTTACTGTGCTTCACCTCCTCTGTCATTGGTGCCTCAATGAGTGGCACCCATTCATAATGTTTGCCCAAATAACTAGCTGCACTCCCCAATGGGTGTCCCACTTATTGGGCTTCCTCAATAATGGGATCCACAGTGACCAGTCCTGTTTTGTGATGGGTGTTCCGTGACTGGCTTTCCTGTTTGACGGGATCCCCAGTGACAGGACTTCCTCAGTATTGGGTGTCCCAGTGACTGGCACTTCTCTATGAATGGTGCCTCAGTGACTGGACTTACTCTACGATGAATCACCATGACAACTCCTCTTCTGTTATGGGTGTTGCAATGACTAACCCTTCTCTGTAATGCATGGCTTTTTGACTGGTCTTTCTGTTTGATGGATGCCACAGTAACTGTCCCTGCTCTATGATAGGTGCCCCAGTGACTGGCTGTCATCAATTTTGGTTGTTCAATGCCTAACCCTCCTCCGTAATTGGTACCCCAGTTGCCAACCCACCTCTGAGATAGGTGGCCAGTGGTTGACCCTCCTACAAATTGGATGCCTGAGAGACTCACACACTTTTGTGCTGTTACCCAGTGACTGGCCATACCCTGTGACTGGTGTCCCAGTGACTAGGAGTCCTCTCTATTGGTGCCCCAGTGACTGCCTCTTCTCCATAATGGTTGCCCCAGCAACTAACCCTCCTCTGTGATGGGTGTCCCACATTGACTTCACCTCTTTTTTGTGTGTTACATGACAGGGCCTCCTAAAAATATTTGCTCCAGTTATTTTGCCTCCTCTGTGAATAGTGCCTGGTCACTGAAGCTCACTCATAATGCTTCCACAGTGACTTGCTGCACACTGTGATTGATGTCCCCCTCACTGAGCCTCTTCAATATTGGTTACCCCATTGATTGGCCATCCTTTGTGATGGATGTTCCAGTGATTGGTCCTCTTTCATAATGTGTGCCCCAGTGACTGCTTCCATGATTGCTACTCCAGTGACTGGCATTCATATGTGATGCTTGCCCCAGTGGCAAGTTCTCCCCTGTGATGGGTGTCACAGTGACGGGACCTTCTCCATAATGGGTGATCCATTCACTGGGGCATCCTCTATGATTGTTGCCCCAATCACTGCCCTATTCCAAATTGGATGCTCCATTGGCTAGCCCTTCTCTGTCATGGGTTTTCCTGTAACTGTGCCTCCTCCATAATTGGTATCACGCTGACTAGTTCTCCTCTGTGCTGGGTACCTCAGTAATGGCTCTCTTCTGTGTTCTGTGTTTCATTGACTAGCTTTCCTTTTTGATACATGCCACAGTTACTGGGTCTACTTTGTAATGGTTGCCCCAGCGAATGGATTTTCTATGTGATGGGTGCCCCAGTAACCGGCCCTCTTCTGTGATGTCCCAGTGCCGGATGCTTCTCTATGCTAGGTAGTGAACTGATTTTGTCTCTTTGTGATGGCTACCCCAGTTACTGACTCTCTTTTGTGGTTGGAGCCCCAGTGACTGAAGCCCTCCTAATGGGTGCCTAGTTACTGGCCCTCCTCAGTGATGGTTGTTTCAATGTCTATAACTTGTCTGTGATATGTGTGTTAGTGACTGGTTTTCTTCTTTGATGGATGACCCAGAGACTGGCTTTCCTCTGTGTTGGTTAACCCAGTGATTGGTTCTATCTGATGAGTAGCCTAGTGAGTAACCTTCTCCTATAATGGGTCCGCAGTGCCTGGTCATCCTCTCTAATATGTGCTCAAGTGACTGGCACCCATCTTTTATGGGTGTCCCCATGACTGGTCCACCTTTGTGATTGCTGCCCCCCCAGTGACTTGCACCCTTTCATAATGGTTGACCCATTAACCAGTCTTACTCTGTGATGAGGATCTCAGTTACTGGGCCTCCTGAATAATAGGTGTTCCAGTGACGAGTCCACCTTATTGATCGGTGTCCCCATGATTTGCCTTCATGTGATGTGTGACACAGTTACTACCCATCCACACGAATAGATGTCAAATTGATTGACCCTTCTCCATGATTGGTGTCCCAGTGACTGAACCTCCTTTGTGATGGGATCACAATGACAAGTAATCTTTTTTGATGGATGCCCCAGTGACTAATCCTCCTCTGTGATGCATGCCTTTCTGTGTGATGGATGTCACAGTGACTGGCCCTGCTCTGATCATGGTTGCACCGATGACTTTCTCTCATCTCTGATGGTTTTACCAGTGACTAGTCTTTCTCCATATTTGATGCCCAAGAGACTAGCTTATCTCTGTGATGGGTGATTGGTGACTGGGCCTGTTCCATATAGGTACCCCTGTGAATGGCCCACCTCGATTTTTTTTTTTTGAGTTGGAGTCTCACTCTGTTGCCCAGACTGGAGTGCAGTGGCCGCTCCCGGCCACCGCAGCCTCGACATGCTGGGCTTAGAGATCCTTCCCCCTCGGCCTTCCAAGTAGCTGGAATTACAGGCATGCGTTACCACGCCTGGCTGATTTTTTTATTTATTGTAGAGATGCGGTCTCACTGCCCAGGCGGGTTTCGAACCCGCAGACTCAGGCAATCCACTCACCTCAGCCTCCCAAAGGCACAGGATTGCAGGCTTAGCCACTGAGCCCGGCTGGCCCACCTCCATTTTGCATGACTCAGTGACACTGTCTTCTTTGTGATGACTGTCTTGTGACTGGCTATTTTCCATGTTTGCCCCAGGGACTAGGCCATCTCTGTAACGGGTGTCACACTTACTTGGTCTCCTCTATATTCTGTGCACCACCGACTGACCCTTGTGCCTCCTTCATAATCTGTGCCACAGAGGCTAGGATTTTCCTCTGATTGTTGCACCAGTGACTGTCTTTCTTTTATGATGTTAGCCCCAATGAGTAACATTCTTTTCTGATGTGTGTCACAGTGAATGCGCCTCCTCTGTAATAATTGCCACTGGGAATAGTTCTCCTGTGATTGGTGTTCCAATGACTGCCCATCCTTTGTGACTAGACCTCTTTTGTGGCGTATGTCCCAGTGACTGGGTCTTTTCAAAAATGGTGACTCTGAGGCTGGAAGCCCTTCCTCCAAGCCTAATAAGGTGAAGAAATTCCCAGGACAGCTTAGGGGCCCCACCTTAATACAGTAAGATAAAAGTCTTCCCAGAATAATGGAATAGTTCTTCTAGCACCATAAGAAAAGAACTTTCTTTTATGATTCATATTAGAAAGGAATGTAGCCCCAAACTGTAGTGAGCAAGTGTAATTCTGCTCTAAACTTGAGCTATTAAATACATAATTAGCCCGTATGTTACTAATATGTAAGCCTTATCAGGGAGACAAAGAAGCTAAAATTGTATAAAAGGCAATGTCCGTCTGTGTTCGCAGCTCAGCCTTTGGATGTGAATACGCTGAGACAGTACCAGCACAGATAAGTGCTGTTTCCACGCAAAGTGGCCTTGGTGTCCTGTCTCTATCTGCAAAAATTTCCCCTACATTTCTGGTGAGTTGGCCAGGAAACAAGAGTTGGAAACAGTGCTTCCATCTCCCTTATCACCACAGTACCACCCCCAGGTTGCTGGAAGAGGTGACCTTGCCTGGCATCAGTTGGCTGTTTGATCCGTATGCGACTAACTCTCCTCACACGCTCGGGTGAGGACCTTGGAAGCACAGCAGAATCCAGTAAGCCCAGCAATCAGTCAGGGGAACAACAACCTTCAGATTGGGAAGAACCTAGGTTCATTTTGTAGACCTCCTCTTAAGAGGCAGAAGGGAAGACTGATCACTTCACAGAGTTGCCCGAGAAGTCCCATAAGGGAACAAAACTGTAACTCTAAGGCACTGGGTGGGAAGTTGATGTTGTGTGAATGTGAGCGAACGAGATGCCACTTAATGGTGAAGCAAGTACTGTAGCCTTGTTTTGGTTCAGGTGGTAACCTTCACATGGCTAAATGGCAGAAGTACATTCAGGGGCTGGTGGTGAACTTCATATGGCTAAATGGCCATAAGTCCTGTAGTGGGACCAAAACCTCGTCGGGGTTATACTGACTTGGCTATTGCCAAAAGACACCTGAAATATCTCCACGAGGGGTATGGCTAGAGAAGTGCAAAATGGCTGCTCATTTCTCTTACCCTCATTCCTTCCCACCTTGTGTGTGATTGTCATCTTTTAGTGGGCGGAAGTGGGTGGCAATCAGAGTAAGCTTACCTCCTTAGAATGTATGGTAAGGAATTTCAAAAAGGGTTATTCAAGGAATTATGATATTAAGTTAACTACCAGAAAGCTTCAGATCATCTGTGAAGAAGATTAGGCTTTGTTTGGGGTGGGCTGGCCACCATTCAAACCCACAAGCCCACTTGAAGTGATTACCATCAGCTAGTCTTAACTTTAACACTAAATAAGCCTGCCACATTACTCGAGTTGCTTTAGAATGGTTAGCGGAGCACACACCTGAAGTAACACTGAACTCACAAGCATATTCCCAAAGTCACTTCCAAGGAAAACCCCCAATGGGGCTCTAATGATGACCGTGTATTTCAAATGCGTAAACTTTATCAAGAAGCCCTTTTGGGTGGTATGAAGAAAGACCATGAGTATGAATAAAACCTCATATGTGCTCTAAGACCCCAAAGACAGACCTAACCAGTTTCATAAGAGGCTATGCGAGCTGCTCATCTTTAAACTCCCTTCATCCCAGAGGCAACTGAAAATCAGCATATGATTAATGCAGCCTAAGTAGACCAAGCTCAGGGAGATATCCAGCATGAATTACAGAAGTTAGAAGGCTTTGCTAGGATGAATTCTAGCCATTCGATTCCTCTCGTTTTCAATCCAAACCATTCCAATCCAATCCATTGCATTACATTCCATTCCACTCCATTCCATTCCATTCCTCTCCATTCCATTCCATTCAATTACTCTCCTTTACATATTTTTCTTTCCATTCCATTCCCCTCCATTCCATTCCATTCCATTCTACTCCATTCAATTCTTAGATATTCAGTTCCATTCCAACCCATTCCATCCCACTCCTCTCCATTCCATTCCATTCCTCAACATTCCATTCTATTCCATTCCATTCCATTCCTCTCCATTCCCTTCCGTTCCATAACATTACAGTCCTCTCCATTCCATTTCATTACATTTCTCACCATTGCATTCCATTCCATTCCATTGCTCTCCATTCCATTCCATTCCCTTTCATTCCACTGCAGTCCATTCCATTCCTCTCCACACCATTCATTCCTCTCCATTCCATACCATTCCATTGCATTCCACTCCATTTCATTACATTCTCTTCCATCCCTCTCCATTCAATTCCAATTGTTTCCATTCCATTATATTCCTCTCCATTCCTTTCTATTCCACTCCATTCCATTCCATTCTACTCCATTCTACTCCATTCCATTCAATTCCTCTCCATTCCATTCCACTCCCTTCCTCTCCATTCCATTCCATTGCATTCCATTCCTTTCCATTCCATTCCATTCCATTCCTGTACATTGCATACCACCCCATTCGAATCCATTTCATTCCTTTCATTTCCTTTCCATTACATTTCTATCCATTCCTTTCCGTTCCATTATTCTCCTTTTCATTCCAGTTCTTTCCATTCCATTTCATTCCTCTACATTCCATTCCATTCAATTCCATTCTATTCCATTGCGTTCCTCCTCATTCCATTCTATTCCATTACTATCCTTTATATTCCATTCCTTTCCATTCCATTCCTTTCCTTTCCTCGACATTCTTTTACACTCCATTTCTTTCCATTCCTTTCCATTCCATTCCATTTCAATCCATTCCACTCCATTCCATTCCATTGCACACAATTCCATTCAATTCCATTCCATTCTACTCTATTCCATTTCTATTCCATTCTATTATATTCCTCTCCAATCCATTCCAATCCATTCCTTTCCACTCCACTTCATTCCTTTCCATTCCATTTCATTCCTCAAAATTGTATTCAATTCCATTCCATTCCTCTTCATTCCCTTCCATTCCATTACAATCCAGTCTCTCCATTCCATTCCATTCCATTCCATTCCATTCCATTCCATTCCATTTCGCTCCATTCCATTCCATTCCATTCTTCTCCATTCCATTCCATTCCCTTCCATTCCACTCCAGTCCATTCCATTCCTCTCCACACCATATTGTTCCTGTCCTTTCCATTACTCCGCATTGCAATCCATTCCATTCTTTTCTATTCCTCTCCATGCCAGTTATCTCCATTTCTTTCCATTCCTTGCCTTTCCATACCATTCCTTTCCATTCCAATCCATTCCTTTTCATTGCATTCCTCTCTGTTCCATTTTACTGCATTGCATTCCATTTCCTTCCTTTCAATTCCACTACACTCCATTCCAGTACTTTTCATTCCATATCATTCTATTCCAATCCTCTACATTACATTTCATTCTATTCCATTTCTTTTCATTCCTTTCCATTCCATTCCTTTCCAATCCTCTCCATTCCATTCCATTCCATTCCATTCCATTGCATTACTCTCCATTCAATTCCATTCCTGGTCATTCCATTCCTTTACATTCTATCCATTCCATTCCATTCCATTCCACTCATCTCCACTCCATTCCTCTCCATTACATTTCCTTATTTTCTATTCCTCTCCATTACATTACATTACATTACATTTCTCTCCATTCCATTCCATTCCATTCCATTCCATTCCATTCCATTCCTCTCTATTTCATCCCATTCCATTCCCTTCAATATGCATCCTATCCATTCCATTCCATTCCCTTCAAGTCCATCCCATTCCATACCATTCTCTCCTTTCCTTTCCACTCCATTCCATTCCTATACACTCCTCTCCATTCCATTCCATTCCACTCCATTGAATTCCATTCCTCTCCATTCCATTCCATTCCTCACCTTTTCTTTCCTTTCCATTCCATTGCATTACTCTCCATTTCTTTTCATTCCATTCCTCTGCGTACCATTCCATTCCATTCCATTCCAATCCTTTCCATTCCATTGCATTCCATTACTATCCAATCGATTCCATTCCTCTCATTTCCCTTCAATTCTTCTCCAATCCATTCCATTCAAATCCATTCCTTTCCATTCCATTGCATTCAAATACATTCCTCTGCATTCCATTCCATTCTTTTCATTAATTTCCTCTCTTTTACATTTTAATTCATTCCATTCTATTTCCTCCTTTCAATTTCTCTCCATTCAAATCCATTCAAATCCATTATTTTCCATTCCATTCCATTCAAATCCATTCCTCTCCATTCCATTCCATCCTTTCCACTCCATTCCTTTCTTTCACATTTTACTCCATTCCATTCCATTTCCTTCCTTTCGATTCGATTCCATTGCATTTAATTCCACTCCATTGCTCTCTGTTACATTTCATTCTATTCCATACTTCTCCGTTCCATTCCTTTCCATTCCTCTCCATTCCATTCCATTCCATTGCATTCCTCTCCAATCCATTCATGGTCATTCCATTTCACTCAATTCAGTCAATTTCATTCCATTCCATTCATCTCCACTCCATTCATCGCCATTTCATTTCATTATTTTCCATTCCACTCCATTCCATTCCATTCCATTTCTCTCCATTTCATTTCGTTGCATTCCATTACTCTCTATTGCATCCCATTTCATTCCATTCAATACCTATCGTCTCCAATACATTCCATTACCTTCCAGTCCATTCCTTTCTATTCCATTCCTTTCCTTTCCATTCCATTCCCTTCCTATACATTCCTCTCCATTCCATTCCATTCCACTCCATTCAATTCCATTCCTCTCCATTCCATTCCATTGCATTCCATTCCTTTCCATTCCATTTATATTCCTCTCCATTCCATTCCATTCCTCTCCATTCCATTCCATTCCATTCCTCTCCATTCCATTCCATTCCATTGCATTCCTCTCCATTCCATTCCATTCTTTCCATTCC
>NW_007235126.1:0-20502 GCF_000164805.1 Carlito syrichta | reverse complement strand
CGTGGAGGAATGTGATTAACGGACACCTTGGCCCCTGGTGTCCAAATAAAACAAACAGAAAAGTGGCTCCAGCACGTGGACCCAAGCGTCTTGCTGAAGAGCCTCGAACCCTCTGCCGCCATCGCTTCAACTTCCTCTGCTCCCAGGATGCAGCTGAGCAGTTAAAGGACAGGCCCACCGCCGTGTGACCTGGGGTTGCCACAGGGCTCGCTCACAGAACATGGCCAGGACTGTGAGGTCATTGCCCCAGCAGGCTCGTGAAACCGTTGAGGGTTTTTTCTAAGTCTTGCAGTCTCCCACAGTGGAGCATCACTTGGGAACGCAGGCTGCAGCGCTAGAGACCTGAGCCTGAGTCCAGGTCCCCACACTTACTGATTATGTGACTGGCAAGTTACACAACCTCACGGAGCACCAGCCTTCTCCTCGGAGCAGTGGGAATGAGACCCAAGACTCCCAAGATTCTCATAGGTCTCTAAAGTTCTTGGCACAGGACTCGCTTATGGGGAAGAGTCAGCAGTAAACTGCTTATTATGGTTAGTTACTATCACTATGCCAAAAGGTATTTCCTCTTACTCATGCTTACCATACCACTGTTTGAAAGCAGGGAAGAGTCTAAGAACCTTCCTCTTTGATTCCCAGACTGGCTCATCTTAATCTCCTAGGTCTGCAGCTCTTCAAAAGCAGGTGACACGAGGCAAGAATGATCCTGTCATTTTTGTCCCTGTTATTTTCAGAGGATTGTAGATAATGGTGTAGCATGCAAAAGGGCCTCTTATTTAAATTAGTTTCTGTAGTCGCCTATGTGAGCAGTTGTACTTAATTATTGTAAAGAAAGTGCTCTTGAATCCATTATTTTTATTAATATTTTACTAACCACTGGAATACATGAATGTTTATTAACATAAATGAAATGAGAAAAGTGTCACTTCACTTTATTCTAGTATTATTAAACGAACTGAACTAGGAATTAAGGAATGTGGGTAGTGGCGCCGGCATTTTCATTAGTTAGCTGTGAGAGCCAGGGTAAGGCACGTGAGGTCTCAGTTTATCTGACGAGAACAGTATAAAGCACTATGGAATCTACGGTTTTCTCTAGCAATGAAAAATTGGCCCAGAATAGTGGGTGTACTCAGGTATAGACAAAAATAATTGTTATAAAGAAGATGAATGAAAAATCAATAACAGTAGGAGTAACCCACTTAAAAAATATCTGTGTATACATACACACGTGTACATAACAAATAATGTAATTATTGAAAATTAAAACAGTGAGAATACATTTTCAAATTGTTTGATACTTGAACATCCTATAATTTTTTCAAATGAAAAGAAATTAATTTGCCATATTTAAATAATAAGTCAGAAGGACTAAAACAAAGCGTAGCTCATGTTTAAGAGGACACCTCAAATTAATACTTCCTCGAGTTTGCTCACTATTGGCAACTTTGAGAAAATGATCAGTCAGAAACTTAAAGCACCCAAGGTATGAGTCAAGATAAACTTAAACGTCCTTCAAAAAAGTAATTCCTATAGCTAGAATATCCACTTGGTCCTCTGTATATAACTAAATATACAACACAGTTTAATAGGGTTTCATACTGAGGTATTACTATTGACTTTAAATGATCATATTAATTAAATGTTAAAATGCCGTTTTTAAAAGCAGGTAATTCCTCTAACTTGTCATTTGACTTGGATCTGGGATAAATGTGTTGTGTGAGATTGATTAGTATGTCTTCTTGCTCTCAATTTTCCTTATTATAATTATAAAACTTTGTGCTTTATTAAAGTTCAGGGTATTATACTGGTGCAATCTCTGGCTTCTCAGAGACTTTCAACAATTGGCCTATTTCTGGCACAACAACAGTAGATATTGCTCCAGAATCGGGAATTCTTTAAGGGTAATAAATGTCTGCTGGATTGAATTTTGAATTAGGTCCGCAAGACTTACATCCTTTTCTTATTTCTCACGGTCTTTACCAGTGTTTAACACAAAATTGGTACCAAGAAATACTAGCCCATCGACTCAGTGCCAGGGTTAGTCTTCCTCATATTATATTTGGGCCAATCTCTGTAAACCAGGCTCCTTGTTCCACTGCAGGGACCATCATCTGTATTCCTTTGCCCGGATGACACAGCCATGCCCTCTCCGTCTTCACCTCTCGTCTCACCACAAGTAAATAATTGGTAATTTCCCACCAACTGCAGAGCAATTTACTTAATTCAAATGCTTTCAGTTTTTCTCATCCCTGATGCTCCCAACCCGCCCAGATAAAAAAAATCTAGTTAGGGAATCACTATTGCTAAATCAATGATCTAACTATTCTGGTTGTTCTAGTTGAAAACAGCAATGGTAGCCGGGCTCAGTGGCTCAGCCTGTAATTCCGCGCCTTTGGGAGGCTGAGGTGAGTGGATTGCCTGAGCCCGTGGGTTCGAGACCCGCCTGGGTAACTTGGCGAGACCTCATCTCTACAATAAATCAAAAAATCAGCCGGGCGTGGTAGCGCGCACCTGTAGTTCCGGCTACTTGGAAGGCTGAGGCGGAAGGATCACCGGAGCCCAGCAGGTGGAGGCTGCAGTGGTCGGGAGCGGCCACTGCACTCCAGTCTGGGTGACAGAGTGAGACTCCAACTCAACAACAACAAAAAAAGAAAACAGCAATGGCTTATTTGTTTGGCATGTTCACTTGTCCGTAACTGACCATCAGATAGATTTATTTTGTCCATCTTAGCTGAGATCAAGTCTACATATTTTTACAAAAAAAAAAAAAAATCTGTGGACATTAAACTGGATGATCCATGTGACCTTATCCCTGGATAATAGGTATTGGATACGCACATAAGAATGATTATGATTAATGTGCTATTATGAGAAATAGTTCACAGCCCTGATAGCCTGAGAATAGTGATGATAATAGTTTCAAAAACTTTTAGAATACTTGCACGCTATTTTAAATTTTAGTTTTTAGCAACAACAAAAACAGTTTGAAAGATAAAATTATTCCCCATATTTTTACACTTGTGACTATTTATAATGGATTCTGAAAAAATCCCTATCTATAAAATATCGACCGCATAAGACACATTTGTATATATTCCTGTATGTCTCTCACACAAGATCCATCAGTGAATGATATTGCCAGCACTGGTAAGAATCTGTATGAATCAGACCAAGGTTAAGTATCTTCTATGACTGCAAGGCAGTCTTATCCTTCTATCCGGTTGGGATCTGAAAACAGAGTAACTAAACTCAAAAGCTTCCACCTTCCTAGAATAACATGAGGATTAGACAGTAAGACTTCCTCGTAGCTTATCTGGCAGTGCACTGGAAAGTTCTGTGTCTTATACATTTGTAAAATAGCAGCAGCTACATGAGTTACATGGAATTCAGTGTCCTAGGGTCAAAGCTAAGCCTTTTCAAACACAAGAGCTACTGTGATTTGTAGACAGCTTTACATCCTCCAAACAATGGAATCCAAGAACACAGAAATGTAACCAAATAGGCTGACTGTCAGCATCTAGTTTTTGAATCAGCACACCACTAACAGTTCGTTTATTCTCCTGACAGAAAAAGTCGAAGAGTTTACCAAAGTTAGGAATTCCTAATACAAGTGTGGAAACAATAGGTACTTAAAGGGTTTGAAGGCTTGTGGGCTTCTTCTGGCCTCAGTGAAGGTGCTGGTGATATGTCACATTACATGTTAGTGAGAGATGTCCCCTTTTGAGAAAAGGTGAGGAATCCACTGACTGTGATTTCCAACCAATCTAGTGACCTTGTTTTTCGGTAGATGGTGGTTTGATCTGTAAAATAGGCTGTCTTTAGAATGGAACTATTTTTCACTGACCAACCACAAAGGTCCCAAATACTTGACTTCAATTTGACAATGCTGCAATTTAGCTAGAGATGCTTTATGTCCTTAGGAAGCTAAAAATTGTAGTGAAGTTAGATTTTCTTCTTATCGTCTGTAAGGTGTCAGCAGCTATCAATAAATCACCCACATATTGAATCAGTGTGAGACTCTAAGGTGAGAAAAATTCCTTTAAATTCTCTTGTACAGTGAAAGTCTAGAGAATATAGTAGGTGAAATCTCCAAGTTCTGAGGGATCTATTCCCACAAATATTAAAAACTGTCACAGGTAAATGCAAAGAGAAACATTTATTTCTCATTTAAAAGTACAGAAAAAAAACTTAATGTAAGTCTATTATGAATACTATTTACTCGGCACAGTTATTGCAATTAAAATAGCAGCAAGTTCAGGTAGCACAGATGCCTGAAGGATTACAAGCATGTTTATTTCTATAAGCTACTGTACAAACCTATAAAGAGGTCAACCTTCACCATAAATTTTGCTTTCCTTTTTCACAGGTAATATGGAAGTATTACAAGATGAATGTTCTTTCTTTATTATATCCCATTTTCCTATTTTTGGGTTTTTGTGTTTTTTTTTTTTTTGGTAAATTATAGATTCTATTTCTTATAACTGAACTAGCAGAAAATATATTATTTTATATGTGACTATGGTTTTTCTTTGTTATAAACTATGACAGGTAGGACTAATACATTTTATTAAACTAGTATGTTCTTTTCTAGGTTTGAAAAAGATATATCAATTTCTTATGAGTAGGATGGGTCTATTTCTTGCAATCTCTTGCCCTTTTCTAGTGCGTGGTGAACTTGTCACTGTCCTGTCTCCATTTGGTTTCAGAAGGCACATGCTTACCAGTTCAGGCGCCTTGCCTCCCAGGAAGTCCAAAAACATTTCATCCAGAGCACACAATCGCGAGAGAGGAGAAGGAACTGGATAGGCAGACAGATCAGGCGGTCCCAAGTGAAAACTACCGCGGCCAGTCCCACAGACTGGAATGTGAAGACGCGTTCCCTAGTCCTCGATTTCCCCTTGTGTGCGCGTCTTTCTAACTGGGGCATTTTTCAAGCCTGCCTCGCCATCAACCAGCACGCTTTCAAGACTAAAGAAACCCCCGACCTCAGCCAGACTGCCAGCAACCCACGTGCAGGTCCCCTCTCCCTGCCGAGAGCTTTTCTATCTTCTAGCAAACTCCAACTTGCTCACTCTCCAGCACCCCTGCTCCTTATTCTTCTCGGGGTGAGACGAGAACCTGGAACCTGCTGAACTGGAAGAACTGTGAACACGTCTTGGGGGATCAGCTCACCCCCCTGCTGAACCAACAGAGCTGTCACCTTTCTTGGGGTCTCGGCTTGCCGAACCAACAGAGCTGTAAACAAACAGTCCTTGGGAGCTTGGCTCTCAGCCCCCTGAGCTGAGAGTGGTAACACTCCTTGGGGCGCCACAGCGATGGGCTCCCTGAGTTCTTGGGGGCCGCCGTGTTCCCATCTCTGGATGCCACTGTGTCCTCAGCCACCTTGTGGGTCTCGGGCCTGCGGTGCAGCTCTGGTGACTGCAACCTGGGGACTCTTAATTAGAAAAAGCTGTATCCCTAGGGTGGTCATTCGTGTACACAGCAAGTCCCTTTAAAACAGGTCCCCAGGTGCACCAGGAGACAAGGGAAAGACAAATTTCCTTAACAAAGGATCTATTTGCATAAGAATCTTGGAGAAAGAACAGACAGAAGTTTGTCCAGAGGTACCCACCACTTTAAGACAGAAAAGGCCAGAGGAAATTACAGAAAATGTGGCTCCAGGATTCACAAAAGAGCAGAAAATATTAAGATGAGGAGAAAGAGACAGACACATAGGGTTTTCTGCTTCTCAACTCAGAGGTTCCCTCATTATTTCAATTCTGCACATGAGTGTGTACCATTTGCCAATTATTTCCTTTCTGATTTCTCAGGAGAAAAGTCTCCTTGAGGGGGTAACAAAGCTTCAGTCTTAGGTTGAATCCTTCCCATTTTCCTTAATCTCTCTAGCATTCCCTTTTCTTCTGTCCTGGTTTCTTACAATAGTGATATATTGACTTTCCATGAGAGCATTCTCCCCTCCCCCTCGGTCACTGGCGCCCAATAAGTTGTGTTTCCTTTGTCAATACTTCTCACTGGCCAGCTAACACTGCAGTCTTAAGTTCTTCCCATGTTTTTCCAATCTGGATTGCTACCACCAGCTGTCTGCCCTTGCCGTCCAACTATATTTTTCTCTGACAATTCCTGGCAGGGAAATTCTTGGCAAAAAGGCTGCCGCAAAAGGTAGAGAACCAAGGGCATAGTCAGATCTTCCCTTGGACTGATCCCCATAAATTTAAAAGCTGCTTTAGAGAACTGCTGATGAAAAGCCACAGGGACACACCTGGCTCTGGAGTGCACTATGGTAGCCTTGCTATAGAGGTCACCATCTGCAATGGAATCCAAGGACTGCCCCTGACAGTCCTTCAGGTTGAGTGATTGGAGGGAGGTGGGTGGTGGGTTTCCAGAGGCCACGCCCTCCCTCTTGAGGGGCCTATAATTTGGCTCCGTCACATTTGCTCATCCATCAGGTGAGTAAGTCAGCCAGAGGCAGCACTCCACCCAGCAGCCAGCGTATACCCCCATGAGTATGGCTGAATACTGGAAACAAAACAAAACAAAAGCAAAAACAACAACAAAAAAGACACAAAGCACTTCTGCAATTTCTGTGAATCTCCCAAGAGCCGTAGAAGAGAACTCAAGACTGGTCATACAAACTAAGAGGAAGACACTATGAACTCTGGCATTTGAGTCGCTGGAGCTCCAAATGGGCAGGACTGATTTTCATCACACCGAAATGAAAAATAAGTCGGTTTGTACGGCGCTGAGTTTCAGTTCCCATTTTGCCATCATCATTTGACTCCATTTTCACTTCCTTTCTTCCGAAGTTACCAGGGCAACCACTCACCAACCCAAAGCCTTTATTCTAGGATACAGTCTCTTACCCAAATTCTCAATGACTCTTTCATCCTCGCTCTTAATCATTTGTAGACCCTTGACTATGTTATGCACATTTGGGGTACAGGGAATCACAGGCTGGAGTCAAGACTGGGACACCCAATATCAGGATATTCTAGTAAAGCTGACAACTTGCTCCTTCTGTTGAAAAGTCTCTCCAGGTTTCCACAGCCATTGAGAACTGTCCCTCCTCTGAGGTTCCACACTGAAGGAATGAAGGATCAAGAGAAGCAGAGGAATTAAAAGAAGTGACATTAGAGATGGACTGCGAGGGTAGGGCAACCCCTTTGTGTCCCCTCCCACTGTGGGAGTTTTTCTGTCCTCTCAATAAACCCTGCTTTAAAAAAAAAAAGATGGGATGAGATCCTGGGGAAGAAACAGTTTAATGTATGCCTTCAGTTTCTTAACTCCTTATTTATGGCTGTTTGTTCTTTTTGTTTTCTGAATAATATTCATCCTAGAGATACAAATAATCTATTTGTTTTGGATAGCTCTTTCCCCCCCTTAAAATTCCCAAGCATACACCAATTTGTCTACATCACAAGAGTCTTTTTGTAGCCATTTCAAAGCAAAATTTTCACAAATGTGTCCATTCCAAACATGACTAAGTGAATTCGCCTGCTAAGAGAGAGCGCTCCCAGCAACATTCCGGACTTCTCATGTTTGTTCTGCCATTAAAACTTGTGCTGAATTAAATGGGTCCTGAGAACCCATTTACACATTTTGCCCAATCATAACTCTAAATTTGCAGCGAGGGTTTGAAATTTCCCCTAGGAACCCAATCCTGCTAAGCCAAAGTAGATAAAGAGAGACTTTCAACCAAAGTAGATAAAGAGACACTTTCAAGCAAACAAAGTAGGTAAAGAGAGACTTTCTTTTGTCTGATCAAAGGAGATAGGTGTATTTTATCATAGTTTAAAGGTGGCCATAAATCTACCCACAAATTTATCCAGTAGAACGACTCACTCAGGACATGCCATTCTCTATACCAAGTTGCTGAGAGTGAAAAATTAAAAACTGAATAAACATGTCAATTCATACATACAGAATTAGTTGATTTCATTATTAAGCAAAATAAATAAATAAATAAAAATAAAAAAAGATTACCCTGAATGAATGCAGGTAGCCAGCAAATGGTTACAAAACTCCAGTGGATATTCAGCTCTATGCATATGGAATTAAGGTTTTAGTTTGTGATCCATCTTTCCACGTTTAGTAAACAGAAGATATTCACTTTGCACTCTTAACTACATCGAGCTTACTCTGATGTCTTGTTTTGTGTTTAAATTGTAGGTTCAGGAAGTACAGGTACATGTTGGTTACACAGGTATTAAAACAAACAAAAAAAAACTTATGACAAATTAAATTGAACAGAGTTTAATTGAGCGAAGAATGATGCGTGAATCGGGCAACTCTCCCAAGCCAGAGCAGGCTCAGAGAGACTCCAGGGAAGCCATGTGGTAGAAGAAGTTTCAGGGACAGAGAAAGGAAAGCGACTTACAGAAAACAGAAGCCAGAGCTTCAGACACCGCCAGATAGGTTGCACCTCAGCGTTTGCCTTATTTGAACCCAGTTTGAATAGTTGGCTCCACTTGATTGGCCAAAACCTGGTGATTGGCACAAGAGTAGGCTGGTCTGGCTACATATTTAGTTAGGTTACAGGTCACCATGTGAAAGGTTACAGGGAAGCCTCCAGGTCAACCCAAATCACGCAAGGAGGCCACTTTGGACTAAACCTAACAGGGGCATATTGTGTGCTGGTGGAAACCAGGCTTCTGGTGTCCTTGTTCCACAAACAGTGAACTTGGTGCCCAACTGGTAGTTTCTGAATCCTCACCCTCCTTCTCCCACCTCCCTCTCCTTTTAGTGTTCCCAGTGCCTATTACTTCCATCTCTGTGTCCGTGAGTACTCATTGTTTAGCTACCCCAGATAAGTGAGGATATGCAGTGTTGGATTTTGTTTCTGAGTGATTAACAGTTCACATAGGACAATGGCCTTCAGCCCCATTCTTGTTGCCGCAAAGGACATGATTTCATTATTTTTTATGGCTACGTAGTATTCTGTGGTATATATACACCACATTTTCTTTGTCCTGTCAACCATTGGTCGGCGCTTAGGTTGATTCCATGACTTTGCTATTGTCAATAGTGCTGCAATGAATGTCTTTTTTGTATGATTTCTTTTCCTTTAGGTAGACACCCAATAGTGTGATGTCTTGTTGTACATGCTTCTTTACCAGGCTTCCTATGATGATAGGTGTTGCAGAATTCTTCGTCAGGATCTATGGCTAGCCTCCTCCTTCTCAAAATCTGGGCTCAAGCAATCCTCCTGCCTCGACCTCTCAAAGTGTTGGCATTACATGTGTGAGTCACCACTCCCAGCCCGGGTTAGCCATCTCTTTCAACGTTCCTCAGTAAGGCTAGATTAGGTTCAGTTTCCCCATAACATGAATGCTCTAGGTTCAGCTGGGTGTGGATTTCATGTGACCACCCACCTTCCCGCAGTGGTTATGGGAAAGCCAAACTTCTTAAGTGAAGAAGTGACCATCATCTGTCACTTTTTACCTTTGTAAGTGATGTGGTTATTTAAAATGAAGTGACTATTAACAAAATAATATTCATTCAGAGCTTTTATTTGCTGAAAATATAAAATTTAGTGAGACTTCCTTGATTTACGACTTTAAATACCTCTCACTTGTTCGGAATATAATAGTTTGCTTAGTCTGTGTATTCCTTAGAATTTATTTATTTAATCAATTAATATTGTGTATCTGAGCATGTTGGGAGTGTACTCATGACATTTTAGAATAATTCAAATAGACTATGAAATGGAAGTGAAGCTTCAAGACTGAATATCGACAAAGATGAAAGATAAATAATTAGGAGACGGAAAGTAAAATACCTTGGACTAAAAAATAGAAATGCCAGAGGCAAATAATCAGTAAGGCATATTTAACCAGGATGAGTAATATGTGAGATCTACAGAATTTATTTTAGATACTGCTGTATTCACTCATTCCACTTGGCACAAATATGCCTTTTGTACTAAAAAAAGACTGATTCCCACACATTTACACATTCTGAGTTTCAATCAACATGTCACCAGGGACAGACTTTTGACACAATCCACTTACATTTTCTAACACTTTTACAAGGAACAACTCATATGTTGCTCTTTCAAGAGTTTGGTCAATAAACCAATTACTGTTGACCCTTGAACAACACAGGTTTGGACTTCAGAAGACCATTTACATTGTAGGTGGATTTTCCCCAATAAAAATAGTTAGCCCTCTGTATCCACAGGTTCTGCAGGGTGGACTGTGGGACTTGAATATAAGCAGATTCTGGTCTCCGAGAGGGTCTTGGGACCAATCCCCTGCAGATATGTAAGAACATTTGTAAATGCTTTCAAGATCGAGAATATTAAGTGTGTCTGCAATATGTGAATAAGGGAAATAAGCAAATATGCTAATATCACCATTAGCCATTAGATTTTGGTAGACTATCATATGTCATGACTGGTCTGACTAATCTGAATAAGCTCATATCACAAGAAAAAAAATAAAAATTGGTTATAAGGACATGAGTTGTCTTGAACAAATACTTTATTTCGCAGTAATAATTTCAGTTACAATCTATATCAGATTACCCCAAAATGGCCCAAATGCCAAGTGTTGAAAATTTAATAATTTCATAATCAGGAGGGATTCTAAATCAATAATAATTTTCCCCAAAAGCTAGTTTGAGAACTTCAATTTGGGTTTTTTATTTCTTAAGAGGGTGATTCTCTATTTTAATATTGAGGAAAAACTCCAGTAAGAGTGAAACAAAAACTATCCCATTCAAAATTTTCTTATCAAATTAGATTTTGAAAGCATGTCTTACGCTGTTTATAAGATAAATATGTTTATTCTCAGGAGTTTGCTATAGTTCATGCAAAATAATACCTAGCATTTATAAGAAATACAATTTTGCATTTGAGGAAAATATTAATTTAAACAGAATCTAGCCAGATATATTTCTAGTTGTTTTGGAAAGGTTTTTTGTTTTGTTTTGTTTTGTTTTTGTAGGGTTGAGAGGGGAGTCTGAGTCTCATTCTGTCACCTAGACTGGGATGCAGTGGTGTGATCCTGGCTCACTGCAGTCTCAAATTCCTGGGCTCTGGCAATCCTTTTGCTTCAGCCTCCCGAGTAGCTGGGACAACAGGCACGTGCCGCCACGCCTGGCTAATTTTTTTATTTTTTTGTAGAGAAATCTCACTGTTGTCCCGGCTGGCCTCAAACTCCTGGGCAAAAGTGATCCTCCCACATCATCCTCCAAAAGCGCTGGGATCCCTCCTGTCTTGGAAGTTTTAATGAAAAATTAAAATGTTTTTCTTGGCCATCAAATGAGTCTGCAATTCTGCTGAACCAAAGTGACAAAAGCCATGCAGTTAACAATAAGTTCAGGATGAATGCTTACTACACATGAAAAGTTACATATTGAATTGAAGAGAAAAGAAAAGTAAAGCAAGCTAAAAGGAGCGAGAGGTATCTTGCTTCTGTGGCAGCCCGCTGCCATGCACAGCGGCACTTCATGGAGAACTCAGAAAGCTGAGTGACCGACAGTTATCTCCAGGGTGACTCCAGGGTCCAGGGAGACTGGCAATTACCCCTGTGAGATCAATATCCTGAAAGATGTTTTGTTGACTTCTGAAGAAATAGAAAGAAATGTATCTGACTAATTTAAGCACTTAAACCAAAAAGCTTCTATTTTAGTATATATATATGTTTTTCTTATTATATGGGGATACACGTTTTGCTTTTTCATTTGTTTTCATCTGTACATGACCGTAAATCTACATTTTGAAGACATTCTGTTTATTTTCTTTTATTGATTGTTTCAAAATAGAGAATAACAAAGAAAAAACAAAATATGATTCATAGGTTTACTAGTCAGATCATTCTTTTTTACGTATAAACATATTAATAAACAACAAAAATATTATTACATACCCGTGTCCGTTTAGAAACTTAAAATAACACAGAAAGATTAAGGTAAAGAAGTGACCGCCACACCTTCATTCAACGCCCCATATAACCACTCTTGAGGGTTCCTCATGATTGTTTTCTGAGTCCATGTTTTCTTCTAGAACAGCCTGCTTGTCCCTAGCCAAGAGGTGTTACTCTCCCGCCCACTTCCTGGAGTGTCTGTGTCGATGCCATGTCTCTCTCCCACGGCACTCAGGCTACCAGGAAGCAGCTCTGTGCAGATTTTCCCCCTCACTCTGGGCCTGTGGGTGCTCCTGGTACTTCCTCCCTTCTCATGGGGGACCACACTCTACAAGCTGAGCCTGGGGAGTCGTTTCCCTCCTGCCTAAGAGTGAAGGGCAGGGGCATTTGTTTCAAGTCCTGTGCCAGGTTCCTCCCACCAGGTCAGTCCTTATCCCGTCTTGTGTTGGTGCCTCCAGACTTCAGAGATCTTGCCCGGCCCTTAGAGAGAGCTGGCCTGGGCCCCTCAATATGCACTACTCTTCCCTCGCCTGCAGTTGTGTTTCCTGCCTAAAAAAGGGAGGTGAGAGAGAGGGGAGAGCGAGCGAGAGAGAGACACCAGGGCAAGGACAGAGAGAGAGAGAGAGAAACTTAGAAAAGGGTGATGACTTGGGCCACTGTTTTAGGATTGGCCAAGAAGAACCACACAGAATCCTCAGCCTCTTCCAAGGTCTGGGGAACCCTCAGAAGAGAGTTCTTATTCATCCCATCTTCAACCTTTTGCTTAGTTAAATCACTTCTTTGGCTTAGCCATCTCTGGCAAGAAGTAATTATTTCCAGGTTTGAGCCTCTAGCATGATAACCTCGGTTGTCTCTGGATTTCAGTCTTCTGATTTTTCTCTCATTTTCCCCTTTCGGTTCAGAATCACCGAAATAACCTTTTCATGACATTTTAAATAAGCTTTCTGATTGGTTCCCGATGTGTTTCTACTTTAGGAAGACGTTTGACGCGCCTCGGTAAGCCGCCACCATCTTCTTTCCGTTCACCTATGTAAACGCGGAGATCTTGTTTAATACCGTCTCCTTTGCCCTATACTTTACATTCTTTTCTCCACTGGAGTGTGGTGGACGGTGGGATTCGTGGAAGTTTTGATTAAAGCCATTCAGCCTTGACTAAGCTCCAAGCCACACGGATTTTGAATCTGCCACGGCTAGTCACATTTGCTGTGTGACTGCACTTTTCGCACAGCAATGCCAAAATCAGGTTTGGCCAGTAACTGTGTCCCAATTTACTGTTCTACATTTGAGACCGAGGGTTGAAAAATGAAATGAAAACAGGGAACACGGCAGTGCTTTAAAACTGTGCCTCTTCCACAGAGTCTAGAATTTGTAGCTGCTCTGTGTTTGGGATAAAACGAGTAATTTACCTGCCTGAGAAACTCTAAGAGGAGTTAATTCTGCCTCTATTCAGCGAAGTGAGTACGAGTAAACTTGATGATGTTTTCTCAGCTTGCTAAGCTGCCACTTTCCCATATGTCTTCCTGAAAATTAAATGTGATGAATTTAAAACACTGCAGATAGTGCCTGATATACAAACATTTTCTCAATATATTTGCTCCCTTTTCCTCCTTTTTGAAGATTATTTTCAGAAAATAGAACCTGAAGCTATAATGTCATTACATTCAAATGTCATTTGAAGAAAACTTTTCCTTTAATAGTTTAGGCAAAGCCACTGCTTTTGTTATTATCCATCATGTCCTGAAACTTGACCAGAGCAGACCGGGGACAGCCGTGTTAGATGGACAGTCAGTTTGGGTTCATGGGAACTGCCCAAATGTTCTGCTATTATTAATATCTCACAAGAGTCCCTGCTTGCATGACTTCTTTTTTCCTGATTACAGATCACTGAGTAGATTTATTCTCTCTGATCTAACTTTCCAATGGGGTTTTATAGCCTTCACAGTCACCTTTCAGCCATTTAACATTATAGCTTTAAAAAACTTGATTGTTTTATGTCACTTTTTCAAAATACATGTTGCTATTTCAATATCTCAGGCTTTGAACTCACAGGTCTAGGGTAGAAACTCACTGCCTACATTGGCACCTTCCAAAAGTGAATGGTTGCCTCCCTTTTTTTTTGAAGATGTGTGGTACAATTCAGGATTAGGTACATAAGTGGTTATCGTACAAAGGAAATTTGGACCTCCCTTTGGTCCCTACTTTGCCTAATTTGAGATCAGGTAGCCTTATTGAATAATTGCATCTTGTCTGTCTTCACTTAGAATTCACAGAGAAAGTTTAGTTTCCCATAATAATGGTTGAGGTACCTGAAAGATTACTGTTCAGAAAGTAATGATCTCACATTGGGGAATAATGGTAGACAATGAGAAGTGCTTGGGTGAATGGATTATAGGATAAAATGACACATTTTATTTTTATTTATTTTTTATGACTTTTAAAATTTATTTATTATAAAGATGTGGGGTAAAATTCAGGGTTAGGCATATAAACATTGGTCATGCAGGTACCCTTGTTGATGAGGTCTGTCCCTCCCTCCCCTAGCAGTTTCCCTCAACTGCCAATTCCACCCCGCTCCCCCGACAGTTTCCCTCAACTGCCAGTTGCTTTCTTATAGCATTATAATTGTTCAAGATCAGCTTATGAGTGAGAAGACATGAAACTCTGTTCTTTGTTTCTGTGATAAATCACTGAGTATGATCAACTCCAAGTCTATCCAAGTTGCTGCAAAGTCCATATATTTGTCCTTCTTTATGGCTGCATATTTATTCAGAGAACAATCTACTGGTATATACATGGATTAATTTCAAAAGGAATCTATTTTCTGCTAGTATTTATTTGGAGTTTACGTGTTGATGCATTTTAACCACAGACATGGTAAAGAAAAAGGGTTCTAAAAACATTAAAAATGTCCACATGTCAAGTACACTGTCTCAGTCTGTCCAGACTGCCGTGGAAAAATACCCAAGACTGGGAGGCTTAAACAATAGACACTGATTCTCTCACAGTTCCGGAGGGGGGAAGACCTGAGTACCAGCATGGTTAGTTTCCGATAAGGGCTTTCTCTGCCTGGCTTGCAGATGGCCACCATTTCACTGTGGTATCACACGACAGGTCTCTCTCTCTCTCTCTCTCTCTCTCTCTTCTCTCTCCCTAACTCTTTCACTTCTCTCACCCTCTCCCATTTCTCTCTCTGTCCCCCTCCCTCCCTCTCTCTCCACCTCCCCCCTTCTTTCTCTGTCTTCTCTACCCCCTCTTCTTAATAGACCACCGTCCTACGAAATTAGAGCTTTACCCTTATCACCTCTTCTAACCTCAATGATGTCCCTAGGTTCAATCTTCACCTACAATCACGTTGGGGGTTGAGGCTTCAACATGAAAATATCGAGGGAACGTAATTCTGTCCACAGACCATTCCATTTGGATGATTTTTCTGAGAAGACTATCCCAGAAAGAAAAAAACTACACACTATGTATATAAAAACAAAAAATCAAGACCTATCTCTCAGTATAAGCTTTCTAAAGTTAGACTTTAGGAATCAGTTTCTCCATTAATAACAGTTACTTTTGTTGTTTAGTACTCTTAAAAACTAATCTTTCTCAGTTAGCTTTAGTAAAGGCAATTTTAAGATGAAATATCATTTATCTTTAAATAGCAAACTAGAAGCAAATAAATATTAGTGAAATGTTAAGTTCACTTATATAAATTAAGTGGTAATATAAACTGTTTCTTGCTGATCAAAGTGGTACATATATATGTGTTACTTGTCTATTATTTCCACTGCCAGCAGTGACATTAATAGAGGCTAAATGTGTTTTATATTGTTACACACTGTGTTATAATTCTCATCAAAATTAGGAGAAAATCTACTAAATTCCCATATCTACCCCAGAATTCCAAATTGTTCTAAAAGATTTTACCTTTTAATTGATGGCCTTTTCAGATATCAGAATCATCACTAGTTGTTTAACAGTGATTCCCGTAACTAGTGAGTAACTTGGGTTTGAATTACCATGAAGGATAAAGCACTGCTGTTCAAGTCACACTTCAAATACACACAGGCTGCCGGAATCCAGTCCATGGTCATAGCATTGTTGACTAGCCTACCATCTGATTTCCCAAGAAGCATGCTTAGCAAAGCGGTTTTAATTTTACTTTTAAAATAATGCTGGTTATAATAAGTCAGAAAATGTTGCAGGTTATTTCTAGTGCTCTTACTACTTCTGTTATAAATGTAATCATACATAGCTGGTGTATCTTTTTATCCTTCTATCTATATCTTTCTATCATCTATCTGTCTGTTGGTCAATCTCTCTATTGATCAATCTGTCATCTATTTAACTGCCTATCTATATATCTACAATAACCACATCTGCTCAACTCTCATCTTACCGTGAGCCATGTGGAACTGCCAAACCTTCTATTCCCTACTCAGTACCTCTCTCTATTTTTTTTTTTTTTGAGTTGGAGTCTCACTCTGTCGCCCAGACTGGAGTGCAGTGGCTGCTCCCGGCCACCGCAGCCTCGACCTGCTGGGCTCTGGCGATCCTTCCGCCTCAGCCTTCTAAGTAGCTGGAACTACAGGTGTGTGAATCATGCCTGGTTAATTTTTGATTTATTGTAGAGACGAGGTCTGGTCAAGTTGCCTGGGTGGGCTCAGGCAATCCACTGCAGGCTCAGGCAATCCACTCACCTGGGCCTCCCGAAGGGCTGGGATGACAGGCTGAGCCACCAAGCCTGGCTAGGACTTCTTTCTAGGGAAGAGAAATATCATGCCACTGACTTCTGCTTTTTCCACACCCACTGACTCTAAGCCTCTAACAATTTGACGTTCTTCCCTATAATTCTCCCAGTGCCGATGTCGCCATGGTCACCAACATCACTCATAAGCCTGACACCTTTTCTTCAGCTCTCTGCCCCCACCACCCTCGGTTTACGAGACGCTGCAGGATGTGAACACGCCTTCTCTGGTGCCATCTCTCACAGCTCTCCTATGTGTTTGCTGCTCTCCAGTCATCATGAGTTTTTTCTTTCCCTTAAATATTTCAAGCTGGTCCCTGTTTCCTAAGTTTTGGTCTTAACTGCCCCTGTGTCAAGATGCTCACCCCCTTATCTTCTCTGGCTGGTTCCTTCTACCATCAAGTTTTTAGACAGAATATTATTTCTTCAGTGACTTTCTCCGTCCACCCTGGCTAAGATGGCTGCCATCTCAATACCCTAGCCACTCACTCCACGTCATGACTCCATTTACAATTGCTGTTGTTAACAGTGCTTATCACATTTAAGTATTGCTTCATTTGAATAGGTTTTATGAGCCATCTCTTACCAACATCTTCTCTCACATTATGCTCTGAACCTCTGATGCTTAGCACATTGCCTGGTACCTTGTGGATTACAAGGACATAGTTGATAAAACTAAGGCTCATACGTTTGTAATGGACATCTTCTGCCTTCCTCTCCCAGATACGCTTACATATTAAGCCCTGTGACTATCTGACTGGAATTCCAGATGGTGTGTGTTTGAGGGTTCTCCCTTTGAATCTACTATTTTGGCATCATGCTCCCTGTTTCTGCTGGATGGGAGGGATGCCAAATGGATCCTTTCCAGATACCCCTTGGGACTCGCCTCAGCAGTTGGTCTTTGGATTCTCTGGCAGAACTCCTCACAGTGTCAGGCAGAGAAAACTCCCTTTTGCTGTGGAATTTATCGCCATCATTGACAATGTTCTAGGGAAACTCTAGTCTCAAAGATCAGAGGAAAGGTATAAGAAAATGCTTGTTAACTCTTACTGTTCATCAGAAAGTGGTCTTGGGTCCAGACGTTCTGCTGTCTCTTCTCATGGGGAATCTTCCCAGAGCTTCTCATCTCCCAACCAGAAGCAGAAATAGAACTGCCGTGGCCATGCTTTCAACAGTGTTTAGAAGAACTCGGAGCAGCTAATTTCATCTCTCTGTTACCAGGGTGACCCCAGAAATATTTTATTTAACCAAATAATAGCAGCGCTAATTACCTTTGTGACCTACTTATCAATTTTATTTAGCATGTGTCAAAATAAGAAACATGTCTTTCATGAAACATACATCAGATCTGTTCAATTTAAGTTTTGCTACACTACATCCTGCTTATACAATTTCTGTCTTCAGAGTTTGTTTTCTAGATACAATTTCCACTTTTAGAAAATGTTTAAATGAGTGAAAGAAACATGTATTATGACATAAAAGGAAATACTTGATTAAACTAAGGCTCATAAAATTGTAACCAGTCCCTTTCCCCTTTATCTCCCAGATGTGCTTACTTATTGAACCAAATGAATATCTAAATGGAACTCCAGATGGCGTGTGAATTATTCAGAACTTATTCATTTCCAAACGTCTTTCTCCTATACTTCAGAATTCTTAGATTCTTATACCTGTGGAGTACACTTTCGAGTTTTTGAATAGACATGTAAAAATCAGAATTCTGGGATCTCAGAATCGGAGAGTACTTGTGGCCTCTTCTCCCAAGTCTCCTCCTGGCGATCTCCTCTCACCACGATAACCCCACGAGACAATTCCTAATTTCGGATTCTTGGCTGTTTTACAGATTCGCAAACAAGCTCAGAAAGGTTCCTCAGGGCCAACTCCCCCTGCAATTCGGTTTTCAAATCAATCGCCACCTCTCGGTAAGGCCTGGACAGAGCTGGATGCTCACTCAGACCTGCCTAACCTCAAAGAGCACTGTGTTAGTCCATTTTGTGCTGCTGTAAAAGAACCCCTGAAGCTGGGTGAGGCTTTATAAAGAGAAGAGGTTTATCTGGCTCTCGGTTCTGCAGAGTGCCAGCACCTGCCTGGCTTCTGGTGAGAATCCAGAGAGCATCAAATTATGGCGAGAGGTGGAAAAGGAGCGGGTGTGTCATACAGCAGGAACAGAAGCAAGAGAGAGGGAAGGAAGCACCAGGTTCTTTTAAGTAATCAGTTCTCACGCGAACTAATAGAGCGAGGACTCCCTCCTGACCACAAGAAGGGCGCCAAGCCATTCACGAGGGATCCGCTCCCACGACCCAGTCGCCTTCCACTCAGCCTCACCTCCAACATTAAGGACCACATTTCGACATGAGATCTAGGGGGATCCACACATCCAAAGTACATCAAGCATGGCCCTGAGCATTTTCGGATGAAATTGCTCAGGAGAACTTGGATACAGCTCTTACATTTTCTTCAAAACCTTTGTTTTGTTCGACTCCTTCATCTGATGTATTTTTAAGATTTCTGTTCAGGATCTGCTTCGTGGGTGTGCAGCCTGTGTAGTCACTATCACAGGGGCCCATGTTTGGAATAATCTCATCTGTGCTTGGCTTAGTTCTCTGTTTCTGCCATCTTGAAATTGTAATAATTTCTGAGTGAGAGAGCCAGCATTTTCATTTTGCTCTGGACCCAGCTTCTATGATTTGAAGGGCCATATAACCCAGTGGTTACTAACAAAGGCTCTGGAGCCACTTTCTAAATGTGGGACCTTGGACAAAATCCTTTAGTGGCTCAGTTTCCTCATCGGTAAATAATGATCATAGTAACTAGTTCAGAGCACTGCTGTGAGGAACAGTGCTCAGCACATAGGACACATAAAGTGTTTATTACAACTATTTTATTTTTATTTTATTTATTTTATTTTTAGAGACAGGGTCTCACCCTGTTACTCAGGCTGGAGTGTAGTAGAACAATCATAGCTCTGTAGCCTTGACCTCCTGGGCTCCAGCAATCCTTACTGAATAGCTAGGACTATAGGCATGCACCACGGTGCTCTGATAATTTTTTTATTTTTTATTTTTTTTACTATTTATAGAGACAGTGTCTTGCTGTGTTGCCCAGGCTTGTCTTGAATTATTGGCCTCAGGCGATCCTCCTGCCTTGGCCTCCCAAAGCACTAGGACTACAAGTGTGTATACCCAGTCTATATATTTATGAACATGAATGCGTAAAAATTCAAAGGATATCTAAATATACCAAGTAAAATGAATGTACTTCTAGCTCTTTAACATTGTGTACACACATTTTAAAAAATTTTTGAATTTTTTTGAATTTTTTAAAATTCAAAACACTGCTGTTTAAATGTGTTTCAACATCAATCAGCTCATACTTTGTACATGGCTATCTAACTTCTTTTTCACTTAAATGACATCTTAGAAATCTCTCCGTTTCATGTATTTGGGCCTTAGTCACTTTTTTTTTTAAAGAGCTGCATAATTTTGCAAGGTATACGTCCCTCAACAGAATTTTCTCATTTCACACAGGTAAACCTGTAGAGACCAGAGAGCTGTCAATTTTGACGCTTACAAACAATGCCACAATGACCATCCCAACAAATACATGACAAAGTTAATCTTATTTATTTCTGTTTCAGAGAGGCTCATAGGAAAGTACAGTCAGCCCTCTTACCTGGGGACTTTACATTCTTGGATTCTACCAGTTGCCATAAAAAATACTGGCAAAAAATGGAATCGTTTTGTCTGTGCTGAACATATACAGACTTGTTCTTGTCATTATTTCCTAAACAGTGCAGTATAACAACTATTTGCATAGCATACACCTTGTATTAGGTATTACTAGTCATCTAAAGATGATTTAAAATATATGGGAGGCTACACATAGGTTGTATGCAAACAC
>NW_007235125.1:0-19414 GCF_000164805.1 Carlito syrichta | reverse complement strand
GAATCTCAAAAGTTGAAAAGAGTAAATTATAATTTACCATGGGAATTAATTGTGTTGGCTACTTTTCATACCCCAACAGGGTGCTTATGGCAGGAAGGACCTATGGAATGGTTACCTTTACCAGTTTCTTCTAAGAAGTTTTGGCATCTTATCCTTATTTAGTGGCCTTGTTAATAACTAAAGGAAGACAAAGAAGTGTGGAATTGTTTGGGAAGGATGTGGACAATATTATTATCCCGTATGACAAAACTCAGTTTCAAACCCTGTTACAGACTGATGATGATTGGCAAGTAGCCTTAATTAGCTTTAGAGGACAAATTTTGTTCCATTTACCTAAAAATCCATTGTTGCAGTTTGTAAAACAAAACCCCATAATTTTCCTCGCAGCTGTTCCCTGACTCCTCTCAAGGGGGCAGCCTTAGTTTTACTGATGCTTCTTCTAATGGGAAAGCAGTGACAATAATTGATGATGAGCCCCATATTTTAAGCACTTCAGAATCATCAGCCCAAAGAACAGAACTAAAAGCAGTTCTACATGCATTTTCTGTTTTAAAGAACAAAAGGTTTAATTTGTATACTGACTTGTTATATTAAAGGATTATTTCCTCATATTGAGACAGCTACTATTCCTACCAATAAAACTACAATTCTGGAGTTGCTCATCCAGTTACAACAATTAATTCATGACAGAACAGAGCATTAGATCTCATTCTGGCTTTCTGGGACCTCTACATAAAGGCAATCAATTGGCTGATAGTTTAACTAAATCAATAGTATGTGCAGCCATTGAAACGGAGGCAGTTGCTCAAGCTCGGTTATCTCATGATATTCATCATCAAAATGCCACTGCCTTACGGTATCAGTTTCAATTGCCTAGAGAAGTAGCTCGGCAAATTGCTAAAAATTGCCCAGCATGTCCCACCTTTAACAATGCTCCAACAGGGGTTAATCCCTGAGGATTGAAGCCCAATGCCCTGTGGCAAATGGATGTGACTCATTTTTCTAACTTCGGAAGTTATCTTACCTACATGTAACTGTGGATACATTTTCTCATGTCATATTGGCTTCTGCCAGAACAGGAGAAGCTTATAAGGATGTGATACAACATTTATTTTTTTTTGTTTTCTCACAGTTGGGCATCCCGAACAACTGAAAACTGACAATGCCCCTGCTTATACATCTAAAGCTTTTAAACAGTTTTGTGTTAAATTTAACATTTCTCATTCTACAGGAATTCCTTATAATCCCCAGGGTCAATCCATAGTCGAGAGAGCTCATCAAACCTTACAAAATCAAATCATTATATTACAAGAGGGAGAATATAATTATAGTTCCCCTCATCATATTGTAAGCCATGCCTTATTTGTACTCAATCACCTGAATTTGGACTCTTTGGGTTGCTCGACTATGGATAGACACTGGAACCCGGAAGAAACTACTAAGCCTATGGTTAAATGGAAAGATCTCCTTACAGGTCAATGGAAAAGGCCTGATGTGTTGTTGACTTGTGGGAGAGGCTATGCATGTATCTTTCCCCAGAATTATTCATTGCCCATTTGGATACCAGATTGACTTATTTGATATGTCCAATCCGACGCCTTGGCCAATGCAGAGGGATCCAAGGCAGAGAGATGTCAGACGGGAACCCAGTCCAGACCAGAACAACTCAGAACTGGAGGAAGAGAGAATTCTAATCCTGAGACTGAGGAGTCTTAATCTTCGTCATAACCGTCCACCACGAATTCAGATGCACCATACTCTGCGACCTCCCCATTCTCGCTCTTCTTCCAGTTCTAGGTCTAGACCCCTACCTCCTCAGTCAAGACGGTATGCTTCTTCCATCAGAGGTCAACGTCCTCCCACTTGGGGGCAGCTGAAGGCCCTGGGTATTGAAGCAGAGAGGCTGGTTCATTCACAAAATATTCCTTTTACCCCATCCACTGTTTTTGTTGCTATGATGGCCATTCTCACCTTTCAGGTAAGTCATATTAATGCTGATGATGGTGCATACAGAACCTATTGGGCTTATATGCCTAACCCTCCAGTTTTTCAACCTGTTACTTGGGATAATGAAATGATAACGATCTTTACTGACACTGCTTCCTTGGTAGGTGGTCCCACTATTTTCTCCTCCCAAGTTAAAACTGTTATTAATCATAATTTTTCTTTCTTAGGGAGTTCCAGTTCACCCCCAATTTGTTTTAGTTTACCTACTGGTTCAGAACGCTCTCCTCTCATATCTAAATGTTTGCCTTCTCATATTAAGGGGATGATAACTGACAGCCCCTCTGGTCAAAAGGAGACTCGAAATATCTGGTCCCTTATCCTGTTAATGCCTGGAGATTTTGAACCCAATAAAAAATAGAGGAACAGCACTCCTCTGAATTTCCTACTTGCACAGCTCACAGGGGACATCAAACTTAAAATACCGAAAATGATTGGCTTACGGTGCACCCTGAATTTGGATTCCCTCCTTGGAAAGAATGTATGTATTCCTCCAAGGTGACTCTCCCTATTTCCAATACTGATGTGTCCATAAGTGACTGGAGTTGTCATGATCCAACTACAGATCTCTGCCCTTATGTGGAACACAATCCTAATTTCTTGTGGAAGAACTCCATACCTAAACCTATACCCATTACTAGATGGAACATTAATGGATGGGTCCCCCCAATATTAGTAATGAATGATGGTAATAAACAATCCATACAACCTAATATTTGGAGAGCCTTAGCTGCTACTAAACCCATAGTTTTACATCGTCCCCAGGGACAAACTATATATAATATAAGAGCTTGTTTGCAATCTCCTTATGCCTTTTTAGTAACCACTGATTATGAATCCTTAGTAATTTCTTTTGATGGGCAGAAATACCAAATTTCTTGTAAAAGCTGCAAATTAACTAATTGTCTTACTTTCTCTAATTCATATAAAGGATTTATTATTCTCCGCCAACCTCCTTATTTGATGGTTCCTGTAAAACTTCCATCTCTTTGGTATGATGAATATAGTCTAAGAACATTGTATGAGCTTGACTCACTGTTGTCACGACCAAAGAGATTTATAGCAACTTTAATTTTAGGAATTACAGCTTTGATAGCCATTGCTACTTCAGTTTCAGTTTCAGCCATAACCTTAGCTAAAGAAGTACATACTGCTACATTTACAGATCAGTTATCCAAAAATGTCTCATTAGCTTTAGCAGCTCAAGAAATTATTGACCAAAATTAGAAAGTAAAGTTAATGCATTAGAAGAGGCTATTTTGATTATAGGACAAGAACTTGTAGCCTTGAAAATTAAATTGGCTTTGAGATGTCATTCAGAGTTTAAATGGATTTGTGTCACACCTCTTCAAGTGAACAAGTCTATTCATACCTGGGATAGGATTAAAAATCATATCTCTGGAATTTGGAACCATTCCAACATAAGTTTGGATCTCTCCAAGCTTCATCAGGAAGTACAAGACATTAGCTCTGCTGAAAAACAATTTGAATTCACCCAATTGGCTCAGTCAATCTATAACAATTTTTCTTCATTTGTCAATCAAAAATCATTATTGTCTATATTAATCAATGTGGGAATTTGTGGAGGAATAATCTTTCTACTGTTATGTTTGCTTCCAGTCATCTTCAAATCACTGAAAAATAACATCTCTCGACTAAGCATGGAATTTCACGGCTTCGTATTAAAAAACAAAAAAGGGGGATATGTTGGGAGCCAGCCTTGGAGGTCCGCCTGATGACAAAGTCCAGGTTCGCTGAGGACCCCTGGCCACAAAGCGAGCCCAGGCAGCTGAGGACCTTCTGTCTTCCATCTTTGCTGTTGATACAGCTGAAGAAATTCTGTGCAGTCATGAAAGAAGATGGCATGTTTATACGAAGAATCACAGCTAACCTGGAAATATCATGGTTATTTTTCCATTGTTCCCACTATGCTACTTGGCCTTTTCTAACATATGCAAGGGTTAAACTCTGAAGCGCATCAAGAATGCTTTCTTGCACTTGGTTATAAGTTACTAAATATTGCTTAAGTATAAATGATATCAGTATATTCGCTCCTTATTTGATTTATAATTATGTAATTTAGTGTTTAGACATGAGGATTTTTAGAAGTACAAGTTTATAATAAGTACATTATGAATTCATTGTAAGTTCTAGCACTTATTTAGAAGTTATATAGGTGATTTATAATACTGTTTTCACTAACTTAAGATAAGATTAATATTAAGGTTTTTACTTAATTCTGTAGTTAAAACTCTAAGTTAACATTTATAGAGTAGGTTTTCACTGAATTTAGAATATAATAATCAGACACTTTTATGACAGATCAGCTAAAACAGAAACTAACCTTGAGGGGCCTGGAAAACATTACTAAAAGCTTCCTTTGAGTTCTCTTTAGAAACAAGCACTGCAAGATAAGAGAAAAGTAACGAGGACATCTGGACAAGGGAGGTGATCACAGGACTCTGAAGAACATAAGAGCCTAAGATGAGAATATTCCTGACACATAAAGAAATATACACTTAAAGAAACTTTCTTGAAACATTTGTAATTTGGGACATTGGACTGAGAGTGCCATTGTTGGCTTTATGAATAGGACTTGTCTAATGCCTATGAGATTCCTGGCTTATTCGCTTCTAAAGCCACTGGGAATCTTGGTTTGTTTGCTACTAAGGCCACTGGCTAGTAACTTTTAAAAGATATGTATGTGAAAGAGTTTTCTTTGTCTTGCCCCTTCAAAAATGGTACAAAAGCTCTGTATTAACTAGCATGAAATAGTCATTTGTTCAAGAAGCAGGTATCCCGTATATGATCGTCGTTCGCCTATCTGTCTCTCCTTCAACACATCCCACGAACCTTGTGGGGCGGGCCCCCACACTTATTTTTAGCAACCGCCGTGCAATTACCTGTATATGAGTACTCCTGTTCACAGATACATGCGTCGAAAGCTTGACACTAGTTTAGATCTTAGGAAGACGCCGTATACTTTTTTGGAGATTGAGAAAACATGTCACCACATTCCTTATTCTTTCTTAGGAAAAGTCAGTGCATTTGCATGTATATGAGGATTTCATTTCCCTAGTTCATGTCAAAAACCCAAATTCGTGTTTAGCCCTTATCAAGAAACCCTGAAATTTTATTGGGATGGAGGACACGTGTAAACCAGATTCCTTACTCTACTTTAGCTATAGACAGTGCAGTTTCCTGTATATGAGGAGCCCATTATCCAGATTCCTACTCCCCAAACATGAATGGTGGTTATCTCTTAGCAAGACGGTCTGTAGGTTTTTGGGATGGAGGCCTCGAGTAACCAAGATTCCTTATTCTTCCGTAGCAACAGGTCGTGAAGTGTTCTGTATATGAGGACTCCCATTACTGAAATTCCTGCTTCATTCTCAGCAAGACGCCAAGATATTTCCTGGTGACCTAGAATTCCAGTTGCATGGATATCAAGAGAAAGACTCCCATAAAGTTCTTGAGGAATTGGAACACAAGATTCCTGGTCCCTTTTCAAAAGACACACTAAAAATGTGGCGACATAGAAGCCCAGATTGCAGATTAAACCTTATCAAGAGACTTTTTAGATTTAGGCGATAGAGAACTCCAAAAACTGGATTCCCTTTCCGTTCTCAGCAAGATGACCCGAATTTCCCTGTTCATGTTGATTCCAAAATTCTGTGTACAAAAATGCAGATGCCCAGATGTGTCCTAGGGACGTGAAATCCATAGATCGTGATTACATTTTATTAATACATACTAAATATTTGGCAACTGAAATACACTGGACCCCTCTACAAATAAAGTACAAACGGAAATTTAAGGATTACTAAGTTCATCTTAAGACCAAAGTTACATCCAAATATGACAATATGATAGTTTATTTTGGGGAATCTGGCCTTAATTGCCCCGAGGAACTTAAGGAATTTGTACTACCAGATACCTAATTACAAATCTCAAGAGGTCCAGAATGTTGCTGGAGTCCTGAAATGACTGATGCATAATACCCACAAGCCAAATACCTCTGAAGCATGAGATGAGCTCGAAGCCTTGATTCTTGTTTTTAATGCAGCTAGACACCATGAGAATTTTTTGGATTGTGGACCAGTGTATCACAGATTCCTTATTCTTCTTTACTGAGGGGCCATGTAGTGTCCTGGATATGAGGACTCCCTTTCCCCAGAATCCTGTTTGGAAACCCTGATTCCTGTTTTGCCATTAGCAACATGTCCTGTAGATATTGTGAAGGAGGAACCATATAAAAGAGGTTTCTTAGTTCTCCTTAGCTAGAGATCATGTAAATTCTACATATGAGGACTGCTATTACCTATGTTCCACCTTCCAAACCCTGATTCTTGTTTAGCACACAACAGATGGCCTGTTGATTTTAAGGACTGAGGACTCCTGTAACCCCGATTCTTTATCACCCTTGGCAAAGTGCTGTGTATTTTCGTGAATATTAGGACTCTCATTAGATACATCCTGCTTCGAAACTCGGATTCTTTTTAGAACTTTCCAAGATGCTCTGTAGATTTTTGGGATTGAGGACTCCTGTAACCCAGATACCTTATTCTTTCTTAGCAAAAGGTCATGTAGTTGTCCGTAAATAAGGATTCCATTTTCGAGATTCATGCTCGAACAAAACATGTTTCGTGTTTAGCCTATAGCAAGATGACCTTAAGCTTTTTGGGGTTTGAGGATCCGAGTAACGCAGATACCTTATTCTTACTTAGCAATAGGCCGTGAAGTTTCCTTCATGTGAGGACTCCCATTACCCAGATTCCTACTTCAAAGACCTGATTCGTGGTTACGTCTTAGGAAGACGGCCTATAATTTTGGGGATACAGGACACATATAAGGAAGATTCCTTATACTTCCTTAGCAATATGACGTGTAGTTTCCTGTATATGACGAACTCCATTACCCAGCTTTCTGCTTCACTCTGCAGTATGACGATACAGTTCCTGGTGACCGAGAATTCCAGTTTTTTGGATATCAAGAGAAAGACGTCCATAATGTTCTTTGGGAACTGGAAAACAAGATTCCTGGTTCCCCTTCACAAGACCTCCCCAAAATGTGGAATATGCAAACCCAAAATCCCAATTCCTACCTGCACACCCACAAGAATTTTCTGTACTTTGAGGTCACATGAATCGATGAATTTTGTACCAATATACCTTTTGATTCTGGGAAATATGATTATGGTCGTAGATGGTCCCAGGAAACAAAAGGATTTCTAGGGCTAAATCCTAGATTATATATAACTAGAGGACCAGAAAGTTCCTGAGGATCTGTAATGACAGATTTAGCGCATCCACGGAGCAAGTAGCTCTGAAAATGTAGGGACCCAGAAGCCCAGATTGCTGATTAAACCTTATCAAGAGGCCCTGTAGATTCTGGAAAATGAGAGCACCTGGAACCGGATTTTATTTTAATTCTCAGTAAGATGCCCTGTTTTTTCCTGCCTGATTTCTTGTCTCAAAATAAAGAGAGACACAGAAGGGAGAGGATTACAAGGTTCACCTTAAGACCAGAGTTACATCCAAATATGGCCTGTAGATTCTCTTTGTCCTGGAATATGCCCTAAGTTGTTCTGAGGAAACTAATGGCCTTGGAGTTCCCAATACCATTTACAACTTTTAAGAGGACCAGAAAGTTGCTGAAGTCATGAAATGACCGATTCATAATATCCGAATTCTAAATTGCTCAGAAACACTTGGGGAGCTCGAACATCTGTTTCTTGTTTGTCCCATAGCAGACAACCTGGGAATTTTTTGGATTGAGGGCGCGTACAACAATTATTCTTTATTTGTACTTAGTTGGAGGTCATATAGTGTCCTGTATGTGAGGACTCTCTTTCCTTGATTCCTGTTTCGAAGTCCTGATTCTTGTTTAGCCCTTAGTAAGAAGTCATGTAGATTTTTTGGTAGAGGAACCGTGGAAAACCAATTACTTCTCTTTTATTAGCAAGAGGTTATGTAGTTTCCTATATATGAGTATTGCTATTACCCACATTCATGCCTCGAATCCCTGATTCTTCTTTAGCCGTCAGCAAAATGCCCTGTAGATTTTCAGGACTGAGGACTCATGTAACCCAGATTCCTTATTTTTAGCAACAACCTTGCAGGTATCTGTGTATGATTACTCCTGTTCACAGATACATGCGACGAAAGCTTAATTCTTGTTTAGATCTTAGGAAGATGCCGTATACTTTTTGGAGATGGAGAAACCATGTCACCCACATTCCTTATTCTCTCTTACGAAAAGTCAGTGCATTTGCCTGCATATGAGGATTTCATTTCCCTAGTTTATGCTTCAAAAAACCAAATTCTTGTTTAGCCCTTAGCAAGAAACCCTGAAGTTTTCTTGGGATGGAGGACACGTGTAAACCAGATTCCTTATTCTCCTTTAGCAATAGACAGTGCAGTTTCCTGTATATGAGGACTCCCATTATCCAGATGCCTACCCCCAAAACCTGAATGGGGGTTATCTCTTAGCTAGACTGTCTGTAGGTTTGTGAGATGGAGGCCTCGTGTAACCAAGATTCCTTATACTTACGTATCAACAGATCGTGTAGTGTTCTGTATATGAGGACTCCCATTACTGAAATTCCTGCTTCATTCTCAGCAAGACGCCAAGATATTTCCTGGTGACCTAGATTTCCAGTTGCTTGGATATCAAGAGAAAGACTCCCATAATGTTCTCGAGAATTTGGATCCCAAGATTCCTGGTCCCTTGTCAAAAGACACACTAAAAATTTGGTGAAATAGATGCCCAGATTGCTGATTAAACCTTATCAAGAGACTTTGTAGATTTACGCCTTTGAGAACTCCAAGAACCAGATTCCATTTCCCTTCTGAGGCATGATGCCCTGAATTTCTCTGTCCATGTGGATTTCAAAACTCTGTGTACAAAAATGCAGATGCCCAGATGTTTCCTAGGGACGTGGAATCCATGGATTCTGGTTACATTTTAATAATTCCTACTAAATATTTGGCAACTGCAAAACCCTCGGCCCCTGTACAAATAAAGTACAAATGGAAATTTAAGGATTGCCAAGTTCATCTTAAGACCAAAGTTATATCCAAATATGGCAATATGATACTTTTTTTCCGGGAATCTGGCCTTAATTTTCGCGAGGAGCTTGAGGGACTTGTACTACCAGATAACCGATGACAACTCTCAAGATGACCAGAATGTTGCTGGAGTTCTGAAATGATTGATTCATAATACCCACAAGTCAAATATCTCTGAAACATGAGACAATCTCGAAACCTTGATTCTTGTTCGTACCGCAGCAAGACACCTGAGAATTTTACGGATTGTGGACTAGTGTATCACAGATTACTTATTCTTCTTTACCGAGGGGCCTTGCAATGTCCTGTATATGAGGACTCCCTTTCCCCAGAATACTGTTTGGAAACCCTGATTCTTGTTTTGCCATAAGCATCCTGTCATGTAGATATTGTGACGGAGGAAAGGTGTAAAAGAGGTTTCTTAGTACTCGTTAGCTAGAGATCATGTAGATTCTGCATATGAGGACTACTGTTACCTATGTTCCAGCTTCTAAACCTGATTCTTGTATAGCACACAACAGATGGCCTGTTGATTTTAAGGACTGAGGACTGCTATAACCCCGATTATTTTTCACTCTTGGCAAGGACCTGTGAATTTTCCTGTATATTAGGACTCTCATTAGATACATACTGCTTCGATACTCTGATTCTCTTTAGAACTTTCCAAGATACTCTGTAGATTTTTGGGATTGAGGACTCGTGTAACCCAGAATCCTTATTCTTTCTTAGCAAAAGGTCATGTACTTGCCTGTAAATAAGGACTCCATTTTCCAGATTCATGCTCGAAAACACCATGATTCGTATTTAGCCCACAGCAAGATGAACTTAAGCTTTTTTGGGATTTAGGCCCCGAGAAACTCAGATTCCTTTTTCTTACTTAGCAATAGGCAGTGAGGTTTCCTTTATGTATGGACTCCCATAAACCAGAATCCTACTGCAAAATACTTATTCTTGGTTACGTCTTTGGAAGACGGCCTGTAAGTTTTGGGATTGAGGACTCATATAAGGAAGATTCTTTATACTTCCTTAGCAATATGTCGTGTAGTTTCCTGTATGTGACTACCTCCATTACCCAGCTTCCTGCTTCACTCTGCAGGATTCTGAGACAGTCCCTGGTGACCGAGAATTCCAGTTTTTTGGATGTCAAGAGAAAGACTTCCATAATGTTCTTTGGGAACTGATATCCAAGATTCCTGGTTCCCCTTCACAACATCTCCCTAAAATGTGGAATATGCAAACCCAAAACTCCAATTTCTACCTGCCCACCCAGAAGAATTTTCTGTACTTGAGGTCACCTGAATCAAGGAATTTTGTACCAATATACCTTTTGATTCTAGGGAATATGATTATGGTCATAGATGGGCCCAGGAAACAAAAGGATTTCTAGGGACAAATCCTTGATTACAACTAACAAGAGGACCAAAAAGATCCTGAGCATGTGTAATGACAGATTTAGCGTATCCAAGGAGCAAGTTCCTCTGAAAATGTAGGGAACCAGAAGCCCAGATTGCTGATTAAACCTTATCAAGAAGTCCTATAGATTCCAGAAAATGAGAACTTCTAGAACCGGATTTCCTTTTAATTCTAAGTAAGGTGCCATTATTTTTCCTGTCGATTTGTATTCCAAATTCAGTATACCAAAAGACAGATGCCCAGAAGTTTCCCATGTTCGTGGATTCCATGATTCCTGGTTACCATTAAAAGTACATAGTAAACATATGGCAAGTGCAAAACCCTTGTCCCTGCTCAAAAGAAAAAGAGACATGGAAGGGGAAGGATTACAGGGTTCATCTTAAGAGCAGACTTTCATCCAAATATGGCAAGAAGATTCTTTTTGTCATGGAATCTGGCCTTAGATGTTCAGTGGAACCTACTGAACGTGGAGTACCCAATACCATTTACAACTTTTAAGAGGACCTAAATGTTGCTGAAGTCCTGAAATTACGAATTCATTATATCCGAATGCTAAATTGCTCTGAAACATTTGGGAAGCTCGAAGATCTGTTTCTTGTTTGTCCCATAGCAGACAACCTGGGAATTTTTTGGATTGAGGGCGCGTACCACAATGATGCTTTATTAGTATTTAGTTGGAGGTCATGTAGTGTCCTGTATTTGAGGACTCTTACCCTTGATTCCTGATTCCAAACCTTGATTCTTGTTTAGCCCTTAGTAAGAATTCATACAAATTTTTATAGGGGAAGCGTGGAAAACAGATTTCTTCTCTTTTATTAGCAAGAGGCCATGTAGTATCCTGTATATGAGGATTGCTATTACCCACATTTATGCCTCGAATCCCTGATTCTTCTATAGCCATCAGCAAGACGCCCTGTAGATTTTCAGGACTGAGGACTCATATAACCAGATTCCTTATTTTTAGCAACAGTCGTGCAGTTACTTGTTTATGAGTACTCCTGTTCACAGATACATGTGTTGAAGGCTTGATTCTTGTTTAGATATTAGGAAAACACCGTATATTTTTTTGGATATTGAGAAAACATGTCACCCACATTCCGTACTCTTTCTTAGGATAAATCAGTGCATTTGTCTGTATATGAGCATTTCATGGTCTTAGTTTATGCTTCAGAAACCCAAATTCATGTTTAGTCCTTAGGAAGAAACCCTGAAGTTTTATTGGGATGGAGGACACGTGTAAACCAGATTCCTTATTCTCCTTTAGCAATAGACAGTGCAGTTTCCTGTATATTAGGACTCCCATTATCCAGCTTCCTACTCCCAAAACCTGAATGGTGGTTATCTCTTAGCAAGACGGCCTGTAGGTTTTTGGGATGGAGGCCTCGTGTAACCTAGATTCCTTATTCTTCCGTAGCAACAGTTCGTGTAGTGTTCTGTATATTAGGACACCCATTACTTAAATTCCTGCTCCATTCTCAGCAAGACGTCAAGATATTTACTGGTGACCTAGAATTCCAGTTGCTTGGATATCAAAAGAAAGACTCCCATAAAGTTCTTGAGAAATTGGAACCCAAGATTCCTGATCCCTTTTCAAAAGACACACTAATAATGAGGCGACATAGAAGCCCAGATTGATGATTAAACCTTATCAAGAGTCTTTGTAGATTTAGGCGAGAGTGAACTCCAAGAACTGGATTACCTTTCCGTTCTCAGCAAGATGCTCTAAATTTCACTGTCCATGTGGATTCCAAAACTCTGTGTACACAAATGAAGATGCCCAGATGTTTCCTAGGGACATGGAATCCATGTAGCCTGGTTACACTTTAATAATTAGTACTAAATATTTGGCAACTGCAAAACCCTCGGCCCCTCTAAAATGAAGTACAAATGGAAATTTAAGGATTACCAAGTTCATCTTAAGACCAACGTTACATCCAAATACGGCATTATGATACATTTATCCGGGAATCTGGCCTTAATTGTCCCGAGGAACTTAAGAGATTTGTAATACCAGATACCTGATTACAACTCTCAAGAGGAGCAGAATGTTGCTGGAGTCCTGAAATGAATGATTCATAATACCCACAAGCCAAATATCTCTGAAACATGAGACGAGTTCCAAGTGTTGATTCTTGTTTATACTGCAGCAAGACACCCTGAGTATTTTTCGGATTGTGGACTAGTGTATGACAGATTCCTTATTCTTCTTTACCGAGGGGCCATGTAATGTCCTGTATATGAGGACTCCCTTTCCCCAGAATCCTGTTTTGAATCCCTGATTCTTGTTTTGCCATCGCAAGAAGTCATGTAGATATTGTGATGGTAAAAACGTGTAAAAGAGGTTTCATAGTTATCCTTAGCTAGAGTTCATGTAGATTCAGCATATGAGGACTGCTATTACCTATGTTCCAGCTTCTAATCCCTGATTCTTGTTTAACCCACAGCAAATGGCCTGTTGATTTTAGGGACTGAGGACTGCTATAACCCCCATTTTTTTCACTCTTCGCAAGGGGCCGTGTATGTTCCTGTATATTAGGACTCTCATTAGATACATCCTGCTTCGAAACTCTGATACTTTTTAGAACTTCACAATGTGCTCTGTAGATTTTTGGGATTGAGGATTCGTGTAACCTAGATTCCTTATTCTTTCTTCGCAAAAGGTCATGTAGTTGCCTGTAAATAAGGACTCCATTTTCCAGATTCATGCTCACAAACACCATGATTCATGTTTAGCCCATAGCAAGATGACCTTAACCTTTTTTGGGATTGAAAACCCGAGTGACGCAGATTCCTTATTCTTACTTAGCAATAGGCAGTGAAGTTTCCTTTATATGAGGACTCCCATTTCCCAGATTGTTACTTCAAAAACCTGATTCGTGGCTAAATCTTAGGAGGACGGACTCTAGGTTTTGGAATTGAGGACTCATATAAGGAAGATTCCTTATACTTCCTTAACAATGTGACGTGTAGTTTCCTGTATATGAAGACCTCCATTACCCAGGTTCCTGCTTAACTCTACAGGATGCCGAGACAGTTCCCGGTGACCGAGAATTCCAATGTTTTAGATATCAAGAGAAAGACGTCCATAATATTCTTTGGGAACTGGAATCCAAGATTTATGGTTCTCCTTCACAATACCTCCCCAAAATGTGGAATATTCCAAACCCAAAACCACAATTCTTTCCGGCCCACCCAAAAGAATTTTCTCTACTTTGAGGTCACCTGATTCGAGTAATTTTGTACCAATATAACGTTTGATTCTGAGGAATATGATTATGGTCGTAGATGGTCCCAGGAAACAAAAAGGATTTCTAGGGCCAAATCCTTGATTAAAACTAATAAGAGGACCAGAAAGATCCTGAGTATCTGCAATGACAGATTTAGTGTATCCAAGGAGAAAGTAGCTCTGAAAATATAGAGACCCAGAAGCCCAGATTGCTGATTAAACATTATGAAGAGGCCCTGTAGATTCCGGAAAATGGGAACTCCCAGAACCGGATTTCGTTTTAAGTCTCAGTAAGATGCCCTTACTTTTCCTGTAGATTTGGATTACAAATTAAGTATATCAAAAGTCAGATGCCCAGAAGTCTGCTAGTTTCGTATATTCCATGATTCCTGGTTGCCATTACAACTACGTAGTAATCATTTGGCAAGTGAGAAACCCTTGTCTCTTCTCAAAATATAAAGAGACATGGAAGGGGAAGGATTACTGGGTCACCTTAAGACCAGAGATACATCCAAATATGCCAAGAAGATTGTTTTTGACCTGGAATCTGGCCTCATTTGTTCTGAGGAACTTAACGGACTTGGAATGCCCAAAACCATTTCCAACTTTTAAGAGGACCAGAATGTTGCTGGAGTCCTGAAATGACCAATTCATAATATCTGAATGCTAAATTTCTCTGAAACATTTGGGGAGCTCGAAGATCTGTTTCTTCTTTGTCCCATAGCAGACAACATGGGAATTTTCTGTATTTAGTGCACGAACCACAATGTATCTTTATTCGTACTTAATTGGAGGACATGTAGTGGCCTGAATCTGAGTACTCTCTTTCCCTTGATTCCTGATTCGAAACTCTGATTCTTTTTTAGCCCTTAGTAAGAAGTCACATAGATTTTTTGATAGAGGAACCGTGGAAAACAGATTTCTTCCATTTATTAGCAAGAGGCCATGTAGTTTCCTGTATAAGAGGATTGCTATTACCCACATTCATGCCTCGAATCCCTGATTCTTCTTTAGTCGTCAGCAAGATGCCCTGAGGATTTTCAGGTCTGAGATCTCGTATAACCCAGATTTCTTATTTTTAGCAACAGCCGTTCATTTACCTGTATATGATTACTCTTGTTGACAGATACATGCGTCGAAAGTTTGATTCTTGTTTAGATCTTAGGAAGACGTCATATATTTTATGGAGATTGAGAAAACATGTCACCCACATTCCTTATTCTCTCTTAGGAAAAGTCAGTGCATTTGTCTGTATATGAGGATTTCATTTCCCTAGTTTATGCTTCAAAAACCCAAATTCGTGTTTAGCCCTTAGCAAGAAACCCTGAAGTTTTATTGGGTTGGAGGACACGTGTAAACCAGATTCCTTATTTTACTTTTCCAATAGACAGTGCAGTTTCCTGTATATGAGGACTCCCATTATCCAGATTCCTACTCCCAAAACCTGAATGGTGGTTATCTCTTAGCTAGACCGTCTGTAGGTTTTTGACATGGAGTCCTCCTGTAACCAAGATTCCTTATACTTCCGTAGCAACAGGTCGCGTAGTGTTCTGTATATGAGGATTCCCATTACTGAAATTCCTGCTTCATTCTCAGCAAGACGCCAAGATATTTCCTGGTGACCTAGAATACCAGTTGCTTGGATATCAAGAGATAGACTTCCATAAAGTTCTTGAGGAATTGGAACGCAAGATTCCTGGTCCCTTTAAAAAAGACACACTAACAATGTGGCGACATAGAAGCCCAGATTGCTGAGTACAGCTTATCAAGAGTCTTTGTAGATTTAGGAGATTGAGAACTCCAAGAACCGGATTCCCTTTCTGTTCTCAGCAAGATGCCCTGAATTTCCCTATCCATGTGGATTCCAAAACTCTGTGTACAAAGATGCAGATGCCCAGATGTTTCCTAGGGACGTTGTATTCATGGATCCTAGATACATTTTAATAATTCGTTCTAAATATTTGGCAACTTTAAAATCCTCGGCCCCTCTACAAATAAAGTACAAATGGAAATATAAGGATTACCAAGTTCATCTTAAGACCAAAGTTACATCCAAATACGGCAATATGATACTGTTTTCCGGGTATCTGTCTTTAATTGTCCCGAGGAACTTAAGGGATTTGTACTACCAGATACCCAAGTACACCTCTCAAGAGGACAAGAATGTTGCTGGAGTCCTGAAATGACTGATTCATAATACCCACAAGCCAAATATCTCTGAAACATGAGATGAACTAGAATCTTTGATTCTTGTTTATACCACACAAAGATGCCCTGATATTTTTTCGGATTGTGGACTAGTGTATCACAGATTCCTTATTTTTCTTTACTGAGGGGCCGTGTAATATCCTGTATATGAGGACTCGTTTTCCCCAGAATCCTGTTTGGAAACCCTGATTCTTGCTTTGCCATTAGCAAGATGTCATGTAGATATTGTGACAGAGCAACTGTGTAAAAGAGGTTTCTTAGTTCTCCTTAGCTAGAGATCATGTAGATTCTGCATATGAAGACTGCTATTACCTATATTCCAGCTTCTAAAGCCTGATTCTTATTTAGTCCACAGCTGATGGCCTGTTGATTTGAAGGACTGAGGACTGCTATAACATCAATTGTTTTTCTTCCTTGGCAAGGGGTTGTGTATTTTCCTGTATATTAGGACTCTCATTAGATACATCCTGCTTCGAAACTGATTTTTTTTAGTACTTTCCAAAATGCTCTGTAGAATTTTGGGATTGAGGACTCGTGTAACTCAGATTCCTTATTCTTTCTTAGCAAAAGGTCATGTAGTTGCTTGTAAATAAGTACTCCATTTTCCAGATTCATGCTCGAAAGCACCATGATTCGTGTTTAGCACTTAGCAAGATGACTTAAGGTTTTTTGGGATTGGGGACATGAGTAACACAGCTTCCTTATTCTTAATTAGCAATAGGCAGTGAATTTTCCTTTATGTGAGGACTCCCATTACCCAGATTCCTACTTCAAATACCTGGTTCATGGTTATGTCTTAGGAAGACGGCCTGTAGTTTTGGGGATTGAGGACTCATATAAGGAAGATTCCTTATACTTCTTTAGCAATATGACCTGTAATTTCCTATTTGTGACGACCTCCATTACCCAGATTCCTGCTTCAGACTGCAGGATGCCGAGAATTCCAGTTCTTTGGATATCAAGAGAAAGACATCCATAATGCTCTTTGGGAACTGGAATCCAAGATTCCTGGTTCCCTTTCACAAGGCCTCCCCAAAATGTGGAATACTCCAAACCCAAAAACCCAATTCCTTCCTGCCCACCCACAAGAATTTTCTGTAATTTGAGATCACCAGAGTTGATGAATTTTGTACCAATATACCTTTTGTTTCTGGGGAATATGATTATGGTCATAGATGGTCCCAGTAAACACAAGGATTTCTAGTGCCAAATCCTAGATTAAAACTATCAAGAGGACCAGAAAGATCCTGAGGATCTGTAATGACAGATTTCGCATATCCACGGAGCAAGTAGCTCTGAAAATGTAGGGGCCCAGAAGCCCAGATCGCTGATTAAACCGTATCAATAGGCCCTGTAGTTTCTTGAAAATGAGCTCTCCTAGAACCGTAATTTTTTTTTATTCTCAGTAAGATGCCCTGATTTTTCCTATCGATTTGGATTCCAAATTCAATATATCAAAAGACAGATGCCCAGAAATTTCCTAGGTTCGTGAATTTCATGATTCCTGGTTACCATTAAAAATACATAGTAAATATTTGGCAAATGCAAAACGCTTGTCCCTTCTCAAAATAAAAAAAGACACAGAAGGGGAAGGATAACAGGGTTCCCTTAAGACCAGAGTTACCTCCAAAAATGGCAAGAAGATTCTTTTTGTCCTGGAATCTGGCTTTAGTTGTTCTGAGGAACCTAACGGACTTGGAGTCCCCAATACCAGTTACAACACTTAAGAGGACCAGAATGTTGCTGGAGTCCTGAAATGACCAATTCATAATATCCAAATGCTAAATTGCTCTGAAATACTTTGGGAGCTTGAAGATCTGTTTCTTCTTTGTCCCATAACAGACAAACTGGGAATTTTTTGGATTGAGGACGCGTACCACAATGATTCTTTATTCGTACTTAGTTGCAGGCCACGTAGTGTCCTGTATGTAAGGACTCTCTTTCTCTTGATTCCTATTTCGAAACTCTGATTCTTGTTTAGCCCTGAGTAAGAACTCATGTGGATTTTTTGATAAAGGAACCGCGGAAAACAGATTTCTTCTCTTTTTTTAACAAGAGGCCGTGTAATTTCCAGTATATGAGGACTTCTATTACCCGCATTCATGCCTCGAATCCCTGATTATTCTTTAGCCATCAGCAGGATGCCATGCAGATCTTCAGGACTGAGGACTCATATAACCCAGATTCCTTATTTTAGCATCAGCCGTGCAGTTACCTGTATATGAGTACTCCTGTTCACAGATACATGCGTGGAAAGCTTAATTCTTTTTTAGATCATAGGAAGACACCGTATACTTTTTTGGAGATTGAGAAACCATGTCTCCCACATTCTTTATTCTTTCTTAGGAAAAGTCCGTGCATTTGTCTGTATATGAGGATTTCATTTCCCAAGTTTATGTTTCAAAAATCCATATTCGTGTTTAGCCCTTAGTAAGAAACCCTGAAGTTTTATTGGAATGGAGGACACGTGTAAACAAGATTCCTTATTCTACTTTAGCAATAGACAGTGCCATTTCCTGTTTATGAGGACTGCCATTATCCAGTTTCCTACTCCAAAAACGTGAATATTGGTTACCTCTTAGCAAGATGCTCTGTTGGCTTTTGGGATGGAGGACTCATTTAAGCAAGATTATTTATTCTTGCGTAGCAACAGGTCGTGTAGTGTTCTGTATCTGAGGATTCCCATTACTGAAATTCATCCTTCATTTTCAAGAAGAGGTAAAGATATTTCTTGTGCCCTAGAATTCCAGTTGCTTGGATATGAAGAGAAAGACTCCCATAAAGTTCTTTAGGAATTGGAATCCAAGATTCCTGGTCCATTTTCAAAAGACACAATAAAAATGTGGCGACATAGAAGCCCAGATTGCTGTTTAAATCATATCAAGAGACCTTGTATATTTAGGTGATAGAGAACTCCAAGCACCGGATTCCCTTTCCGTTCTCAGCAAGATGCCCTGACTTTCCCTGTCCATGTGGATTCCAAAAGTCTGTATACAAAATGCAGATGCCCAGATGTTTCCGAGGGTCGTGGATTTCATGAATCCTGGTTACATTTTAATAATTCGTACTAACTATTTGCCAACTGCAAAACCCTCGCCCCCTCTCCAAAGAAAGTACAAACGGAAATTTAAGGATTACCAAGTTCATCATAAGAACAAATTACATCCAAATTCGGCAAAATGATACTTTTTTTTTCCCGGAAACTGGCGTTAATTGTCGCAAGGAACCTAAGGGACTTGTACTACCAGATACCAGATTACAACTATCAAGAGGACCAGAATGTTGCTGGAGTCCTGAAATGACTGATTCATAATACCCACAAGCCAAATATCACTGAAACATGAGATGAGCTCGAAGTTTTTATTCTTGTTTATACCGCACCAAGACACCCTGAGAATTTTTTGTATTCTGGACTAGTGTATCACAGATTCCTTATCTTCCTTAGCGAGGGACCGTGTAATGTCATGTATATGAGGATTCCCTTTCCCCAGAA
>NW_007235124.1:0-805 GCF_000164805.1 Carlito syrichta | reverse complement strand
CAGCTGAATTAACTAGGTGACTTAACAGCTGGCTTGCTAGCCAACTGAATTAACTAGCTAGCTACCTCCCTAGCCAGCTGGCTAGCCAGTTGACTTAACTAGCAGACTTAACCAGCTAGTCAGCTGGTTAGCAATCTGACTTATCTAGCTAACTACCTCCCTGCCAGGTGGGTAGCCAGCTGACTTAACTAGCAGACTTAATCAGCTATTCAGCTGGCTAGCCAGCTGACTTAACTAGCTGACTTAACTAGCTGGCCAGCTGGACAGCCAGCCGATTTAACTAGCTGCCATAACGAGCTAAACACCTGGCTAGCCAGCTGACTTCACTAGCTAGTTACATAGCTAGCAGGCTGGGTAGCCATCTGACATAAATAGCTGACTTAACCAGCTAGCCAGCTGGCTAGCCAATTGACTTAAGTGTGCTGACTTAACCAGCTAGCCAGCTGGTTAGCCAGTTGGCTCTGCTAGCTTACTTTTCTAGTTAGCCAGCTGCATAGCCAGCTGACTTAACCACCTGACATCACTAGCTAGCCTGGTGGCTTGCCAGATTGCCAAAATAGCTAATTACCTGGCTAACCAGCTGGCAAGCCAGCTGAATTAACTAGCTGGCTTAACTAGCTAGAAAGCTGGTTAGCCAGCTGACTTAACTAGCTGTCTTGACCAGCTAGCCAGCTGGCTAGCCATCTGACTTAACAAGCTGGCATAAATAGCTAGTCAGCTGGCTAGTCAGCTGACTTAATTAGCTGACTTAGCCAGCTAGTCTGCTGACTTAATTAGCTTGCTACCTAGCTAGACAACTGGCTAG
>NW_007235123.1:0-7791 GCF_000164805.1 Carlito syrichta | reverse complement strand
CAGCCCTGGGAGGAAATCACACTGCAGCAACGGCCTTAAGTACAGTTGGGCCATGCTCATCAGGGATTTTGTAACGTGTGAAGCAGGTCTAGAACAGGTCTAGAGCCCAGTGTGAGCCTTGGAGAGTGCCACTCTCATCTTCTGAGAAAGGAAACCTGGCCTGGGAAAGCTGTGGAAGGGAACGCATGACTTCATGGGCTGAAGAAGGTGCTGGAAATGTCAATCAAGGGTTACTTGACTCCTTGCGCTCATGGGCTGCTTGGGACCAAGATATGTTTCACCCGATTAAGATAAAGAATGCTTGAATTCGGGGGAGGGAAGACCCAGGTGTTAAGATGCAGAGATTAGAGTAGATGTCTGTCTTGTAGAGACAAGAGTACTTTCACACAATTTGTGCCATCGGGACAGAGCTTTCCTGTAAACCGTGGTTCTCCAACTGTGGGGTGCTTTGTTCCCAGGGGTGCACTAGATGGTGTGTGGTGGTCCACAGCTCTAAGAAACACTGGATCCCAGGCTGAGCTGGTTCTTCTTTTTTGAATTATTTTTTAGATTTTTCTAGTTCTTGAATAACTGATGCGTGTGCTTTGTACAAATTCCAGACCAGTATGTCTCTCCCAGTCCTGGCCCCAGGGTATTTCGAAGTAACCATTTTTACTAGTTCCTTGTGTATTTTCCAGATATATTTCAGCATCTGCAAACACATACATTTACGTGGCCTCTTTCTAAAAAGCTAACAAAAGCATGCTGTACACAACTGACTCCTTGCGCTCATGGGCTGCTTGGGACCAAGATATGTTTCTGTGCCTCATTTATTTCACTTTACATATCTGTGAGTTTCATATGGTACATACAGAGCTGCTTCGTTCCTTATAAAGACTGCATCCTAGTCCACTGTATGACTGATCTGTAATTTACCTGGTCCACTGTTGATAGACATACCTGTTTCCAACCATTTTTATTATAAGAATTGTTGCAGCCAGGTATGGTGTCTCATGCCCGTAATCCCAGCATTTTGGAGGCCAATGGGAGAAGATTGCTTGAGCCCAAGATTTCAAGCCTGGGCAACATAGTGAGAACTCATCTCTCTAAAAAAATTTTAAAAATTATCTGAGTGTGGTGGCATGCATCTGAAGTTCCACTTATTCAGACAGCTGAAATGAAAGGATTGCCTGAGCCCTGGAGGTTGAGGCTGAGGTGTGAGCCATGATCATGCCACTGCACTCCAGCCTGGGTGAGAGTGAGACCCTAGCTCAAACAACAACAAAAAAGCCTGGGCACAGTGGCTCAAGCCTATAATCCAGGCACTCTGGGAGATCAAAGTGAGAGGATTGCCTGAGCCCAGGGATTTGAGACCAGCCTGGGCAACTTGGCGAGATCTCGTGTCTCTAATAAATTTTTTTTAAAAATTATCCAGGCGTGGTAGCATGAGCCTGTAGTTCTAGCTACTTGGAAGGCTGAGGCCAGAAGATGGCCTGAGCCTAGTAGGTCAAGCCTGCAGTGACCGTGAGCATGCCACTGCACCTCAGCCTGGGTGACAGGGTGAGACTTCAACTCAAAAAAAAAAAGGAAGGAAAGAAACTAATTGCTGCAGTAAATATCCTTTACCTATTTCATCTTGCATGTTAATTAATCTATGCATTCAACACATATTTATTGAATGTCCCAGGTTGGCTCTAAGCATGGAGCAGAGCAGTGAGCCTAAGAGGCAGAATATCTGCATCATGGAGCCGCCTTCCTATAGTGGAGAGTAGCCATAGGGTAGATGCCCAGGAGTGAGTTCCACTCTCAGTCCTTCTAAGTCAGGAAGAAAGTCTCCCTCTGGCGAGGAAGGCTCACTTCGGTACCAATATGTCATTTTGTTTTTGTTTTTTTTTTGAGTCAGTGTCTCATGCTGTCGCCCAGGCTGGAGTGCAATGGCATGCTCACGGCCACTGTAACCTCGACCTGCTGAGCTCAGGCAATCCTGCCACCTCAGCCTTCCAAGTAGCTGGAACCACAGGTGTGCCCCACCATGCCTGGCTAATTTTTTGATTTATTGGAGAGTTGAGGTCCCACCAAATTGCCTAGGCTGATCTTGAACCTCTGGGCTCAGGCCATTCTTTTGCCCCAGCCTCCCAAACTGCTGGTATTACAGACATGAGCCACTGTACCTGACCTGAAAATAACTAATTTGTAAAATAAAAAATACTTTTTGCAAAGGTCTTTAATGTCTGACTGAATTGAGACAACTGCATTCATACTTCTGCATTCAATCTGTTGTGATGTTCTACACTACATGGTCTCTGGAAACCATCGCTGAAGAGCAATAAAGGTAAATAATGTCTTGATATTACTATGGAAATTGTTTTGATCTTATGGGCCCCCTGAAAGCGTCCTGGGGACTTGCAGGGGGTCACAGGACCACATTTTGAGCGAACTGCTCTACTAATGCATTTAATTTTTCCCAACAGCCTGACACAAAGTCTCTGGATGTGCTGACATTTTAGATAACATTTTGAAATTGTCTTTTTTTTTTTAAACAGTTTTTTAAAGAAAGGGGCAGACGCTTGCAATATTTGGATAGATGGAGAAGTCATAACATGTAGGATGAGAGCTTTGAATTATTTTAAAACATCATTTTAACATTCTTTTATTTCCAGAGCCTGGCCCATAACAGTCTGATGTCGTAGTCACAGATGAGGGAGGTGGGCAGTGCCCGCTCCAAGCTTTCAGACACACTCCTGTCGGCCTTAGTCCACTCCCCTCTTCCTTAGGGGGTCTGGCTTGCCAGCTGTTTCTTCTATGGCACCAGCAATGGCCATTAGATAAGACTGACCCGCCAGGGAGTGGGGATGGAGTGGGAGGACACAGGAAAAAATGTCCACTTTTTTTTTTTGAGTCGGAGTCTCACTCTGTTGCCCAGGTTGGAGTACAGTGGCACACTCATAGCCTCTACAGCCTCGAACTGCTGGGCTCAGGCAATCTTTCCACTTCAGCCTTCCAAGTCGCTGGAACTACAAGCATGCGCCATCATGCCCGGTTAATTTTTCTTGATTTATTGTAGAGATGAGGTCTTGCCAAGTTGCCCAGGATGGTCTTGAACTCGTGGGCTCAGGCAATCCTCCACCTTGGCCTCCCAAAGGCATGAGCCACTGTGCCTGGTCTATATATTTTTTAATAGTTAAAAAATTTCAAAAGAATAGTAATATTTCATGACACATAAAAATTATATGAAATTCAGATTTTGGCGTCAGTAAATAAGGTTTTACTGGAAGGCCAACCTGCTCATTCATTTATTTTACGTTCATTTTTGCCCTGCCCTGACAGAGTTGAGTAGTTAGAGATACATATTTACTAATGACTTTTGTAGATAAAGCTCACCAACCCTATTCAAACTGATTCTCAGTCATCCTGAATGACAGGAGAAGATGGATTGAGTTCAGACATGGATGCGCACTTTCCTGATAACTGACTTTGTTAGACCTAATTAAGCACTCACAATTTCAGAAATATCAGACACTGTTCCAACATCAGTCAGGAATGGTCCCATAAGGGTTTTAGGGTTTATAAGCATATTAAATATTGCAGTAGAGATTGCTCGGCCACTTGAATGATCTGCCTTGAAGGTACTAAATATTTTCAAGTAAATGCCCGGGTTGGGGTTTTGCACATAACTTGAAGAATTTGCTAATTTCTCTGTCACTTGATTATCATGTATATGTGATTCCTGACACACACACACACACACACACAAAAGTTTACTTTTCTCAAAGTTGCACAGCTCAGGGTTGTGGCTGTCTAATTTATCAGTGGGGATGGTGGTGCTGGTGCTGGTGCTGGTGCCGGTGGTATACGAGGGGGGACCCCCATAAAATAGGAGTTATTTTTCTGAAGGGTGGGCCCCTTTTAGTACAGCTTTCCTCCTCTGCATAAATGCTTTAGGAACCCATCGGCATTAGTGTATCAGCTAGCGTTGTTGTAAGAGGCTGTGTTTGCCTTCAGTGAATTTTCTTTGGAGATTCTTTCAACGTGCTTGCCCATCTTATGATGAGTGATTTATAAACACACCTGCCCACACTGTGCTGAGTGTTGAGGAGTTTTTGTACAAAAAAAGGCATGACCCCTGTGCCCCACCTTCCCTATTCACCCAATCCCACCCTGAGTGACTTTTTTTTGTTTCCCTGAATGAAGAAAGTCCTCAAAGGGAAATGTTTTCCCAGTGTGGAAGAGGTGAAACTAAAAACGGCAGAAGCACTAAAAGGCATCAAAATTAACTGTTTTGAGTGTTGGAAAAAGCATCTTGATCAGTATATTGTGTCAAATGGAGAGTACTTTGAAGGTGACTAGAGTTTAGTATGTAGGAATAAATACATAACTTTTTATAAATAAATTCTGAGGTTTTTTTGGGTCTCCCCTCATGTATCACATTTGTCCATTTCAGGTAAAAAAGAAGCAAAGGAAGAAAGAAGACAAACCATGTAGGCTGTTAACCAGGTAACTGGTTTTATCGCCACATGCTTTTAAAAGAATATGCATGAACGAGCTGTCTCCCTTTCCAATCCAAGAATGTTTGATTCCTCTGTGATGAAAAATTCTCTGACCTGGCAGGAAAACACTCTGAGAGAGGCAGAAGCAGAATATTCTCTCTTTCTGTTTTCCAATATGGCTTCCTTTGGTTCAAGAAAGGCCCTCCTGTCCTCAACATCTCTGTTCTGCTCATGACCCCAGGGAGATCACAAGTTGACTGTGTCTGTCCCATGGCTATTTTAAGTTTCACCCTCCCCATGAAACTGTTGGATTCCTTCTGGCTGAATCTCCTCCCTCCCTGTTGCCATCATAACTTACATGAGCACCTGGTCTTATCCTGTTTTACCACAGGATACTTGTCTGTTTACCTGGCTATTTCCCCATGACCATGGGTTTCTTTTTTTGTTTGTTTGTTTGTTTGTTTGTTTGTTTTTTGAGTTGGAGTCTCACTTGGTCACCCAGACTGGAGTGCAGTGGCCGCTCCTGGCCACCGCAGCCTTGCCTGCCGGGCTCCGGCGATCCTTCCGCCTCAGCCTTATGAGTAGCCGGAATTATAGGCATGCGCTACCACGCCCAGCTGATTTTTTGATTTATTGTAGAGATGAGGTCTCGCTGCCCTGGCGGGTCTCGAACCCGCGGGCTCAGGCAATCCACTCACCTCAGCCTCCCAAAGGCGCGGGATTACAGGCTGAGCCACCGAGCCTGGCTGACCATGGGTTTCTTAAGGGGTGCTTATTTTTTTACTTCTATACCCCCAGCACCCCAAATCAGTGCCCAAAGTTGACCTTCACTTAATATTTATTGTTTTATTTATTTTAATAGATACTTTTGTTTTTGAAGTTGGGATCTCACTGTTGCCCAGGCTGGAGTACAATGGCATGACCATGGCTCACCACAACCTCAACCTCCCGGACTCAGGTGATCCTTCCACCTCAGCCTACCTAGTAGCTGGGACTACAGGTGCTTACCATCACACCAGGCTAATTTTTTGATTTTTTTTTTTTTTTTTAGAGATGTGGTCTCTCTATCTATGTTGCCTAGGCTGATCTCAAACTCTTGAGCTCAAGTGATCCTCCCACCTCAGCCTCCCAAATTGCTGGGATTACAGGCGTGGGCTACAGCACCCAGCTACTAAATATAGGGGGTGCCAAAAACATATATACACATTTTAAGAGATGTTATCTATGTATTCTTTTTCAAAGTTGAATAAAATTATGGTAGCAATGTGTAGTATGGCATTTGCTCAACCATGCTTCTTTGACTGTCCTGCTTGTCGCATGGTGATGCTAGCATTCATTTGACTAATGCCATCTTTTGAGTGAATGTCATACTTGCAGTGTGTGTCATTTTTTTGGTACCCCTGTATTTATTTAATGAATAAGTGAATAGGGCTGGAGGACGTTGCCAGGGAGGGTGCCCTCTGGTCTGAAATTCTGGGATCTGAATGCATCATCCTGTCTCTTCAAGATGAGAGAGAAGGAGAGTATCCATCAGGAAGCCTTCTGCAGACCAAAGGGTCTAGAGAAGGTGACTGTGAGGGCTAAGATTTTTAAATGAGCCTGCAGACCTGCTGACAGTGACAAGAACCACTGGCGTTCAGCACTGTGTGGTTGCCACAACCCATTTCGACCTCATCATGACCCTGTTGGGTGGATGTTATTTTCTGTTTTACCAGGGAGAGAAGCCAAACTCAGATGATCTGACCTCTTTGACATCTCTTACTTAAATAAACAGTTAAGTGGCAACTCAAGCTTGGTCTTTTTTCTAGAGCCCGGCAAGCATTCCTTCAGGAGAAAATCTACCTCTCCTTATGGTAGTGGCTTCACAGAAAAATCCATACACTTTTCATTTCTGCTTTCTGGGAATTTTGTACCCTCTAGGTAATTGCCACATTATCACACATTTACTGTTCTTCCAAAAAATAAAAGAAAACAAATCCCAAGCCGTTGTACACATGCTCTCTGACTCAGGGCTTTAAATGACTCTCTTCTTTGGGGGGATCTTGCTCTGTTACCCAGGCTGGAATGCAGTGGCGGGATCATAGCTCACTGCAGCCTCACACCCCTGGGATCAAGTGATCCTTCTGCCTCAGCCTTCCTAGTAGCTGGGACAACAGGTTCCTGACACCATGTTGTCTTCTAATTGCTCTCTTATATTGTTTTTGCCCTAGATGCTTACCCTGTAGAGTGGTGGAAAGAGCTAGAGGGGGCACAGAATCCTAACCTTAGTAAGATTTAAAGCGGGAGAGCCAAACTCAGTCATCAGATGCAGGCAGGAGATGGGTGGCTGAGATGCATTAAAGCTATGGGAAACTGGTACAGAATGAATGCCGAGAGCCAAGTCACAGTTCATCCAGAGGCTCCGAGACAGTGGCTGCAAGTGGGGTTATGGGTTGGGGTGGACATTTGGGCACATAGCAGGGGAAGTCCACCTCCATACCCGTGCAGGAGCCATGCCTGATGTTTTTGTTTTGTTTTTGTTAGGTTAAAAGTCCCTGTTAGGCCTCCAGAATGTTAGGTCAGACTTGCTGGGGTAGGGTTGTGCATTTGGTATCAGGAGAAGGATGCAAAGAATTGCACAGAAGTTAGACTGGAAAATATAGTTTATTTAAAAAATAAATTAGAGCAAAAGTGAGAGTGAGAGCAAACTAGCATGAGAGAGAGAGAGAGAGAGAGAGAGAGAGAGAGATTCATCTCTCCAACCTCTCAAGGTAGGAGAGGGGGCTAAAGCTTAGGAAACATGGCAATGGCCAGAGCTCAAAGAGCATGTGGCCACACCTGAATTTAGTAAAGCAATGGCTATTGGCTACTTGAGGTTGAATGCTTTTAAACATTCCCCTTGATAGGGGCAGGCCATTAAGGTGGTGGGGTGGTGGTCTGCTCCATGTCGGCACAGGGGGCAGGGACGCACGGGTACTGACATCAGGTGATGGACAGCAGGCATATGAATGGATTAGTCACATGACTGCTGCCATGGTCAAATGGTCTGTCTGTGTGTCATGAAGATCAGGAAGGGCTGATTAGGTTAACTTGGATCTTATGGGCGGAGGCAAATACTTGAAATAGAAGAGCTAATTAGTACAAAACAAGCTGGGGAGGAGTGTTATAAAACAATAATCAATAGCTACCACTGAGAAACCGGTTCTGTCCTTGGCTAGTGATTAGAGGGTAAGTTAAATGAACGACTAGAAAAACATGAGATTTAGGAAGTGCTAAAATGGCTGCTCATTGGGCATATTAAATCCATGTTATGTCCTTTCAGTTTTGTTTTATGTTAACCACGAAT